>NW_026912141.1:0-5000 GCF_963662255.1 Cinclus cinclus
TAACCCTAACCCTAACCCTAACCCTAACCCTAACCCTAACCCTAACCCTAACCCTAACCCTAACCCTAACCCTAACCCTAACCCTAACCCTAACCCTAACCCTAACCCTAACCCTAACCCTAACCCTAACCCTAACCCTAACCCTAACCCTAACCCTAACCCTAACCCTAACCCTAACCCTAACCCTAACCCTAACCCTAACCCTAACCCTAACCCTAACCCTAACCCTAACCCTAACCCTAACCCTAACCCTAACCCTAACCCTAACCCTAACCCTAACCCTAACCCTAACCCTAACCCTAACCCTAACCCTAACCCTAACCCTAACCCTAACCCTAACCCTAACCCTAACCCTAACCCTAACCCTAACCCTAACCCTAACCCTAACCCTAACCCTAACCCTAACCCTAACCCTAACCCTAACCCTAACCCTAACCCTAACCCTAACCCTAACCCTAACCCTAACCCTAACCCTAACCCTAACCCTAACCCTAACCCTAACCCTAACCCTAACCCTAACCCTAACCCTAACCCTAACCCTAACCCTAACCCTAACCCTAACCCTAACCCTAACCCTAACCCTAACCCTAACCCTAACCCTAACCCTAACCCTAACCCTAACCCTAACCCTAACCCTAACCCTAACCCTAACCCTAACCCTAACCCTAACCCTAACCCTAACCCTAACCCTAACCCTAACCCTAACCCTAACCCTAACCCTAACCCTAACCCTAACCCTAACCCTAACCCTAACCCTAACCCTAACCCTAACCCTAACCCTAACCCTAACCCTAACCCTAACCCTAACCCTAACCCTAACCCTAACCCTAACCCTAACCCTAACCCTAACCCTAACCCTAACCCTAACCCTAACCCTAACCCTAACCCTAACCCTAACCCTAACCCTAACCCTAACCCTAACCCTAACCCTAACCCTAACCCTAACCCTAACCCTAACCCTAACCCTAACCCTAACCCTAACCCTAACCCTAACCCTAACCCTAACCCTAACCCTAACCCTAACCCTAACCCTAACCCTAACCCTAACCCTAACCCTAACCCTAACCCTAACCCTAACCCTAACCCTAACCCTAACCCTAACCCTAACCCTAACCCTAACCCTAACCCTAACCCTAACCCTAACCCTAACCCTAACCCTAACCCTAACCCTAACCCTAACCCTAACCCTAACCCTAACCCTAACCCTAACCCTAACCCTAACCCTAACCCTAACCCTAACCCTAACCCTAACCCTAACCCTAACCCTAACCCTAACCCTAACCCTAACCCTAACCCTAACCCTAACCCTAACCCTAACCCTAACCCTAACCCTAACCCTAACCCTAACCCTAACCCTAACCCTAACCCTAACCCTAACCCTAACCCTAACCCTAACCCTAACCCTAACCCTAACCCTAACCCTAACCCTAACCCTAACCCTAACCCTAACCCTAACCCTAACCCTAACCCTAACCCTAACCCTAACCCTAACCCTAACCCTAACCCTAACCCTAACCCTAACCCTAACCCTAACCCTAACCCTAACCCTAACCCTAACCCTAACCCTAACCCTAACCCTAACCCTAACCCTAACCCTAACCCTAACCCTAACCCTAACCCTAACCCTAACCCTAACCCTAACCCTAACCCTAACCCTAACCCTAACCCTAACCCTAACCCTAACCCTAACCCTAACCCTAACCCTAACCCTAACCCTAACCCTAACCCTAACCCTAACCCTAACCCTAACCCTAACCCTAACCCTAACCCTAACCCTAACCCTAACCCTAACCCTAACCCTAACCCTAACCCTAACCCTAACCCTAACCCTAACCCTAACCCTAACCCTAACCCTAACCCTAACCCTAACCCTAACCCTAACCCTAACCCTAACCCTAACCCTAACCCTAACCCTAACCCTAACCCTAACCCTAACCCTAACCCTAACCCTAACCCTAACCCTAACCCTAACCCTAACCCTAACCCTAACCCTAACCCTAACCCTAACCCTAACCCTAACCCTAACCCTAACCCTAACCCTAACCCTAACCCTAACCCTAACCCTAACCCTAACCCTAACCCTAACCCTAACCCTAACCCTAACCCTAACCCTAACCCTAACCCTAACCCTAACCCTAACCCTAACCCTAACCCTAACCCTAACCCTAACCCTAACCCTAACCCTAACCCTAACCCTAACCCTAACCCTAACCCTAACCCTAACCCTAACCCTAACCCTAACCCTAACCCTAACCCTAACCCTAACCCTAACCCTAACCCTAACCCTAACCCTAACCCTAACCCTAACCCTAACCCTAACCCTAACCCTAACCCTAACCCTAACCCTAACCCTAACCCTAACCCTAACCCTAACCCTAACCCTAACCCTAACCCTAACCCTAACCCTAACCCTAACCCTAACCCTAACCCTAACCCTAACCCTAACCCTAACCCTAACCCTAACCCTAACCCTAACCCTAACCCTAACCCTAACCCTAACCCTAACCCTAACCCTAACCCTAACCCTAACCCTAACCCTAACCCTAACCCTAACCCTAACCCTAACCCTAACCCTAACCCTAACCCTAACCCTAACCCTAACCCTAACCCTAACCCTAACCCTAACCCTAACCCTAACCCTAACCCTAACCCTAACCCTAACCCTAACCCTAACCCTAACCCTAACCCTAACCCTAACCCTAACCCTAACCCTAACCCTAACCCTAACCCTAACCCTAACCCTAACCCTAACCCTAACCCTAACCCTAACCCTAACCCTAACCCTAACCCTAACCCTAACCCTAACCCTAACCCTAACCCTAACCCTAACCCTAACCCTAACCCTAACCCTAACCCTAACCCTAACCCTAACCCTAACCCTAACCCTAACCCTAACCCTAACCCTAACCCTAACCCTAACCCTAACCCTAACCCTAACCCTAACCCTAACCCTAACCCTAACCCTAACCCTAACCCTAACCCTAACCCTAACCCTAACCCTAACCCTAACCCTAACCCTAACCCTAACCCTAACCCTAACCCTAACCCTAACCCTAACCCTAACCCTAACCCTAACCCTAACCCTAACCCTAACCCTAACCCTAACCCTAACCCTAACCCTAACCCTAACCCTAACCCTAACCCTAACCCTAACCCTAACCCTAACCCTAACCCTAACCCTAACCCTAACCCTAACCCTAACCCTAACCCTAACCCTAACCCTAACCCTAACCCTAACCCTAACCCTAACCCTAACCCTAACCCTAACCCTAACCCTAACCCTAACCCTAACCCTAACCCTAACCCTAACCCTAACCCTAACCCTAACCCTAACCCTAACCCTAACCCTAACCCTAACCCTAACCCTAACCCTAACCCTAACCCTAACCCTAACCCTAACCCTAACCCTAACCCTAACCCTAACCCTAACCCTAACCCTAACCCTAACCCTAACCCTAACCCTAACCCTAACCCTAACCCTAACCCTAACCCTAACCCTAACCCTAACCCTAACCCTAACCCTAACCCTAACCCTAACCCTAACCCTAACCCTAACCCTAACCCTAACCCTAACCCTAACCCTAACCCTAACCCTAACCCTAACCCTAACCCTAACCCTAACCCTAACCCTAACCCTAACCCTAACCCTAACCCTAACCCTAACCCTAACCCTAACCCTAACCCTAACCCTAACCCTAACCCTAACCCTAACCCTAACCCTAACCCTAACCCTAACCCTAACCCTAACCCTAACCCTAACCCTAACCCTAACCCTAACCCTAACCCTAACCCTAACCCTAACCCTAACCCTAACCCTAACCCTAACCCTAACCCTAACCCTAACCCTAACCCTAACCCTAACCCTAACCCTAACCCTAACCCTAACCCTAACCCTAACCCTAACCCTAACCCTAACCCTAACCCTAACCCTAACCCTAACCCTAACCCTAACCCTAACCCTAACCCTAACCCTAACCCTAACCCTAACCCTAACCCTAACCCTAACCCTAACCCTAACCCTAACCCTAACCCTAACCCTAACCCTAACCCTAACCCTAACCCTAACCCTAACCCTAACCCTAACCCTAACCCTAACCCTAACCCTAACCCTAACCCTAACCCTAACCCTAACCCTAACCCTAACCCTAACCCTAACCCTAACCCTAACCCTAACCCTAACCCTAACCCTAACCCTAACCCTAACCCTAACCCTAACCCTAACCCTAACCCTAACCCTAACCCTAACCCTAACCCTAACCCTAACCCTAACCCTAACCCTAACCCTAACCCTAACCCTAACCCTAACCCTAACCCTAACCCTAACCCTAACCCTAACCCTAACCCTAACCCTAACCCTAACCCTAACCCTAACCCTAACCCTAACCCTAACCCTAACCCTAACCCTAACCCTAACCCTAACCCTAACCCTAACCCTAACCCTAACCCTAACCCTAACCCTAACCCTAACCCTAACCCTAACCCTAACCCTAACCCTAACCCTAACCCTAACCCTAACCCTAACCCTAACCCTAACCCTAACCCTAACCCTAACCCTAACCCTAACCCTAACCCTAACCCTAACCCTAACCCTAACCCTAACCCTAACCCTAACCCTAACCCTAACCCTAACCCTAACCCTAACCCTAACCCTAACCCTAACCCTAACCCTAACCCTAACCCTAACCCTAACCCTAACCCTAACCCTAACCCTAACCCTAACCCTAACCCTAACCCTAACCCTAACCCTAACCCTAACCCTAACCCTAACCCTAACCCTAACCCTAACCCTAACCCTAACCCTAACCCTAACCCTAACCCTAACCCTAACCCTAACCCTAACCCTAACCCTAACCCTAACCCTAACCCTAACCCTAACCCTAACCCTAACCCTAACCCTAACCCTAACCCTAACCCTAACCCTAACCCTAACCCTAACCCTAACCCTAACCCTAACCCTAACCCTAACCCTAACCCTAACCCTAACCCTAACCCTAACCCTA
>NW_026912142.1:0-8421 GCF_963662255.1 Cinclus cinclus
GTTGGCTTGACCACGATGGGTTAACCATGGTTGGGTTAACCATGTTTGCATTGAACGTGCTTTTATTGACTATGATGGGTTGACCACAGCTGGGTTGACCATGGTTGAGTTGACCATGGTTGGTTTGACCACGATGGGTTGACCATGGTTGGCATGACCATGATGTGTTGACCACAGCTGCGTGGACCATGATGGATTGACTATGGTTGAGTTGACCATGGTCGGCTCAACCATGATGGGTTGACCGTGGTTGAGTTGACCGTGGTTGAATTGACCATAATGAACTGACCATGTTTGGATTGACCATGATGAGTTGACCATGATGGCTTGACCATGGTTCAGTTAACCATGGTTGGCTCAACCATGATGAGTTGACCATAGTTGAGTTGACCATGGTTGAATTGACCATAATGAACTGACCATGTTTGGCTTAACCATGATGAGTTGACCATGATGGCTTGACCATGGTTGAGTTGACCGTGATGGGTTAACCATGGTTGGGTTGACCATGGTTGCATTGAACGTGCTTTTATTGACCATGATGGGTTGACCATGGTTGGCATGACCATGATGTGTTGACCACAGCTGCGTGGACCATGATGGATTGACTATGGTTGAGTTGACCATGGTCGGCTCAACCATGATGACTTGACCATAGTTGAGTTGACCATGGTTGAGTTGACCATGGTTGAATTGACCATAATGACTGACCATGTTTGGCTTGACCATGATGGCTTGACCATGGTTGAGTTGACCATGATGGGTTAACCATGGTTGGGTTGACCATGGTTGCATTGAATGTGCTTTTATTGACCATGATGGCTTGACCATGGTTGAGTTGACCACAATGGATTGACCATGATGGGTTGAGCATAGTTGAGTTGACCATGGTTCGGTTGACCATGGTTGGGTTGACCATGGCTGGGTTGACCGTGGTTGGGTTGACCACAATGGATTCACCATGATGAATCAACCATGATGGGTTGACCATGGCTGGGTTAACCATGATGAGTTAACCGTGGTTGGGTTGGCCATGATGTGTTGTCCATGATGGGTTGACCATGGTTGGGTTGACCATGATGAATTGACCATGGTTGTCTTGACCATGATGAGTTCACCATAGTTGGGTTGACCTTGGTTGTCTTGACTATGATGAATTCACCATGGTTGGGTTGACCGTGGTTTGGTTGACCATGATGAGTTGACCATGATGAGTTGACCTTGGTTGTCTGGACCATGATGAGTTCACCATGGCTGGGTTGACCATGGTTGGGTTGACCATGGTTGGGTTGACCGTGGTTGGGTTGACCGTGGTTGGGTTGACCATGGTTGGGTTGACCGTGGTTGGGTTGACCGTGGTTGGGTTGACCATGATGAGTTCACCATGGTTGGGTTGACCATGGTTGGGTCAACCATGGTTGGGTTGACCGTGGTTGGGTTGACCGTGGTTGTCTGGACCATGATGAGTTCACCATGGCTGGGTTGACCGTGGTTGGGTTGACCATGATGAGTTCACCATGGTTGGGTTGACCATGGTTGGGTTGACCATGGTTGGGTCGACCTTGGCTGGGTCGACCGTGGTTGTCGGGACCGTGGTGCCACCTGCTCTCTATCTCCTCGTGCCGCGTCCCCGTGCCCCGGTGGGCTCTGGTGGCCCGGGGGCCGTCCCCAGCGCGGTGATGTCCCCCAGGTACGCCAGCCTCTACTTCTGCTGCGCCATCGAGGGCCAGGACAACGAGCTGATCACGCTGGAGCTCATCCATCGCTACGTGGAGCTGCTGGACAAGTACTTCGGCAGCGTGAGTCGGGGGACAGCCCGGGGACAGCCCGGGGACACCGGGGACAGTCTGGGGACAGCCCGGGGACAGCCCGGGGACACCGGGGACAGTCTGGGGACAGCCCGGGGACAGCCCGGGGACACCGGGGACAGTCTGGGGACACTGAGGACATCAGGGACAGCCTGGGGACACCGGGGACAGTCTGGGGACACTGGGGACAGTCTGGGGACAGCCCGGGGACAGCCCGGGGACACCGGGGACAGTCTGGGGACACTGAGGACATCAGGGACAGCCTGGGGACACTGGGGACAGCCCGGAGAGAGCCTGGGGACATCGGGGACAGCCTGGGGACAGCCTGGGGACACTGGGGACAGCCTGGGGACACTGGGGACAGCCTGGGGACACTGAGGACATCAGGGACAGCCTGGGGACAGTCTGGGGACAGCCTGGGGACAGCCCGGGGACAGCCCGGGGACACCGGGGACAGTCTGGGGACAGCCCGGGGACAGCCTGGGGACACTGAGGACATCAGGGACAGCCTGGGGACACTGGGGACAGCCTGGGGACACTGGGGACAGTCTGGGGACACTGGGGACAGCCTGGGGACAGTCTGGGGACACCGGGGACAGCCTGGGGACAGCCTGGGGACAACGGGGACAGCCTGGGGACACTGGGGACAGCCCGGAGAGAGCCTGGGGACATCGGGGACAGCCTGGGGACACTGAGGACATCAGGGACAGCCTGGGGACACTGGGGACAGTCTGGGGACACTGGGGACAGCCTGGGGACACTGGGGACACCTTTGGGGACATCGGGGACAGCCCAGGGACAGCCTGGGGAGAGCCTGGGGACATCGGGGACACCTTTGGGGACATCCCAGGATCACCAAGGACACCTTGGGAAACACCTTGGGATCATCCGGAACACCCTGGGGACATCTGGGACACCTTTGGGGACATCCCAGGACCACCAGAACCACCCCCAACACTCCCCCCCCCCCCCCCCCCAACCTACCCATCCCCCAACCCCAAAACCCGAGGTGGGCGTCGCCAGCCGCGGTAGCGAGCGCCGCTCACCTGGCGCAGGTGTGCGAGCTGGACATCATCTTCAACTTCGAGAAGGCGTACTTCATCCTGGACGAGTTCGTCATGGGCGGCGAGATCCAGGACACCTCCAAGAAAAGCGTCCTCAAGGCCATCGAGCAGGCGGACCTGCTGCAGGAGGTGGGGACACCCCGAAAATCCGCGGGGCGGGGCACGGGGAAATCCCCCCAAAAAAACCCAAAAATATCTGCACGGGGTCGTGGCGGCACCAAAAAATCCATGGGAGGACCTAAAATTTGGGGAGGTTCTTGTAGGGTCATGGTGGACCCCAAAAATTCATTTTTGGAAGATCTCTGGGGTTGGTGGTGACACCAAAAATCCATGGGGGGACCTAAAATTTGGGGAGGTTCTTGTAGGGTCATGGTGGACCCCAAAAATTCATTCTTGGAACATCTCTGGGGTGGTGGTGACACCAAAAATCCATGGGGGGACCCAAAATTTGGGGAGGTTCTTGTAGGGTCATGGTGGACCCCAAAAATCCATGGGGGGACCCAAAATTTGTGGGGAGGGGTGAGAAGATCCCAAAAAATCCATGAGGGGAACCCAAAATTCCTGGAGGTTCTTGTAGAGTCATGGTGGACCCCAAAAATTCATTTTTGGAACATCTCTGGGGTGGTGGTGACACCAAAAATCCATGGGGGGACCCCAAAATTTGGGGAGGTTCTTGTAGGGTCATGGTGGACCCCAAAAATCCATGGGGGGACCCAAAATTTGTGGGGAGGGGTGAGAAGATCCCAAAAAATCCATGAGGGGAACCCAAAATTCCTGGAGGTTCTTGTAGGGTCATGGTGGACCCCAAAAATTCATTTTTGGAACATCTCTGGGGTTGTGGTGACCCCAAAAATCCATGAGGGGACCTAAAATTTGGGGAGGTTCTTGTAGGGTCATGGTGGACCCCAAAAATTCATTTTTGGAACATCTCTGGGGTTGTGGTGGCACCAAAAATCCATGAGGGGACCCCAAAATTTGGGGAGGTTCTTGTAGGGTCATGGTGGACCCCAAAAATCCATGGGGGGACCCAAAATTTGTGGGGAGGGGTGAGAAGATCCCAAAAAATCCATGAGGGGAACCCAAAATTCCTGGAGGTTCTTGTAGGGTCATGGTGGACCCCAAAAATTAATTTTTGGGTTCTTGTAGGGTCATGGTGGACCCCAAAAATTCATTTTTGGGTTCTTGTAGGGTCATGGTGGACCCCAAAAATTCATTTTTGGAACATCTCTGGGGTTGTGGTGGCACCAAAAATCCATGGGGGGACCCCAAAATTTGGGGAGGTTCTTGTAGGGTCATGGTGGACCCCAAAAATTCATGGGGGGACCCAAAATTTGTGGGGAGGGGTGAGAAGATCCCAAAAAATCCGTGGGGGAACCCAAAATTCCTGGAGGTTCTTGTAGGGTCATGGTGGACCCCAAAAATTCATTTTTGGAAGATCTCTGGGGTGGTGGTGACACCAAAAATCCATGGGGGGACCCCAAAATTTGGGGAGGTTCTTGTAGGGTCATGGTGGACCCCAAAAATCCATGGGGGGACCCAAAATTTGTGGGGAGGGGTGAGAAGATCCCAAAAAATCCATGAGGGGAACCCAAAATTCCTGGAGGTTCTTGTAGAGTCATGGTGGACCCCAAAAATTCATTTTTGGAACATCTCTGGGGTTGTGGTGACCCCAAAAATCCATGGGGGGACCCCAAAATTTGGGGAGGTTCTTGTAGGGTCATGGTGGACCCCAAAAATTCATGGGGGGACCTAAAATTTGGGGAGGTTCTTGTAGGGTCATGGTGGACCCCAAAAATTCATTTTTGGAAGATCTCTGGGGTTGTGGTGACCCCAAAAATCCATGAGGGGACCTAAAATTTGGGGAGGTTCTTGTAGGGTCATGGTGGACCCCAAAAATTCATTTTTGGAACATCTCTGGGGTTGGTGGTGACACCAAAAATCCATGGGGGGACCCCAAAATTTGGGGAGGTTCTTGTAGGGTCATGGTGGACCCCAAAAATTCATGGGGGAACCCAAAATTTGTGGGGAGGGGTGAGAAGATCCCAAAAAATCCATGAGGGGAACCCAAAATTCCTGGAGGTTCTTGTAGGGGACCCAAAATTCCCCCCAAAAGAAACCCCAAAAAATCCACGGGGAGCCCCAAAAATTTTTGGGATTTTTTTTCCCTCAAATTTTGGATTTTTTCCCCCCAAATTTCTGAATTTTCTGCCCCAAATTTTGGAAGTTTTCCCCCAAATTTTGTTTTTTTCCCCCAAATTTTGGGGTTTTTTTCCCCCCCAAATTTCTGAATTTTCTGCCCCAAATTTTGGATTTTTCCCCCCAAATTTTGGATTTTTTCCCCCCAAATTTCGGAATTTTTCCCCCCAAATTTTGTTTTTTTCTCCCCAAATTTTGGGGATTTTTCCCCCCAAATTCTGCTTTTTTTCCCCCCAAATTTTGGGGTTTTTTCCCCCAAATTTCTGAATTTTTTTCCCCCAAATTTTGGATTTTTTTCTCCCCAAATTTTGGGGATTTTTCCCCCCAAATTCTGCTTTTTTTCCCCCCAAATTTTGGGTTTTTTCCCCCCAAATTTTGGGTTTTTTCCCCTCCAAATTTTGGGGTTTTTTCCCCCAAATTTCAGATTTTTCCCCCCAAATTTTGTTTTTTTTTCCTCCCCAAATTTTGGATTTTTTCCCCCCATATTTCGGAACTTTTCCCCCCAAATTTCTGAATTTTTTTCCCCCAAATTTTGGATTTTTTTCTCCCCAAATTTTGGGGATTTTTCCCCCCAAATTCTGCTTTTTTTCTCCCCAAATTTTGGGTTTTTTCCCCCCAAATTTTGGATTTTTTTCTCTCCAAATTTTGGGGTTTTTTTCCCCAAATTTCAGATTTTTCCCCCCAAATTTTGGTTTTTTTCTCCCCAAATTTTGGATTTTTTCCCCCCATATTTTGGAACTTTTCCCCCCAAATTTCTGAATTTTTTTCCCCCAAATTTTGGATTTTTTTCTCCCCAAATTTTGGGGATTTTTCCCCCCAAATTCTGCTTTTTTTCCCCCCAAATTTTGGGTTTTTTCCCCTCCAAATTTTGGGTTTTTTTCCCCCAAATTTCAGATTTTTCCCCCCAAATTTTGGGTTTTTTCCCCCCAAATTTTGGGTTTTTTCCCCTCCAAATTTTGGGGTTTTTTCCCCCAAATTTCAGATTTTTCCCCCCAAATTTTGGGTTTTTTCCCCCCAAATTTTGGGTTTTTTCCCCTCCAAATTTTGGGTTTTTTTCCCCCAAATTTCAGATTTTTCCCCCCAAATTTTGGGTTTTTTCCCCCCAAATTTTGGGTTTTTTCCCCTCCAAATTTTGGGTTTTTTTCCCCCAAATTTCAGATTTTTCCCCCCAAATTTTGGGTTTTTTCCCCCCAAATTTTGGGTTTTTTCCCCTCCAAATTTTGGGTTTTTTCCCCCCAAATTTCAGAATTTTTCCCCCCAAATTTTGGATTTTTCCCCCAAATTTTGGATTTTTTCCCCCCAAATATCTGAACTTTTCCCCCCATATTTCGGAACTTTTCCCCCCAAATTTTGGATTTCCTCCCCCTCCCCCTCCCTCCCCAATTTTAACCCTTTCTCTCCCTCCCCTCCCCCACAGGAGGACGAATCCCCCCGCAGCGTCCTGGAGGAAATGGGGCTGGCTTAGACCCCAAACCCAAAAAAAAAATTAATGAAATAAAAATAAATTAATTTAATTAAATTTAAAAATATTAAAAAAATTAAAATTTAAAAAAGTATTGAAAAAAAATTTAAAAAAATAAAATTAAAAATGTAATAAATAGAAATTTCCTGGAGGAAATGGGGCTGGCTTAGACCCCAAACCCAAAAAAAAATTAATGAAATAAAAATAAATTAATTTAATTAAATTTAAAAATATTAAAAAAATTAAAATTTAAAAAAGTATTGAAAAAAAATTTAAAAAAATAAAATTAAAAATGTAATAAATAGAAATTTCCTGGAGGAAATGGGGCTGGATTAGACCCCAAACCCAAAAAAAAAATTAATGAAATAAAAATAAATTAATTTAATTAAATTTAAAAATATTAAAAAAATTAAAATTTAAAAAAGTATTGAAAAAAAATTTAAAAAAATAAAATTAAAAATGTAATAAATAGAAATTTCCTGGAGGAAATGGGGCTGGATTAGACCCCAAACCCAAAAAAAAATTAATGAAATAAAAATAAATTAATTTAATTAAATAAAAAAAATATTTAAAAAATTAAAATTTAAAAAAAAATTTAAAAATTAAAAAAAATAATAAAATTAAAAATGTAATAAATAGAAATTTCCTGGAGGAAATGGGGCTGGATTAGACCCCAAACCCAAAAAACAATTAATGAAATAAAAATAAATTAATTAAATTAAATTAAAAAATATAAAAAATTAAAATTTAAAAAAAAAATTTAAAAAAATAAAATTAAAAATTTAATAAATAAAAATTTCCTGGAGGAAATGGGGCTGGATTAGACCCCAAACCCAAAAAAAAATTAATGAAATAAAAATAAAAATAAATTAAATTAAATAAAAATAAAATTTTTTAAAAAATTAAAAAAAATAAAAATAAAAATTAGAAATAAAAACTAAAACCTTAATAAATAAAAATTTAAAAAATAAAAAAAAATTAAAAATTTTAAAATAAAAGTTAAAAAAAATTTTAAATATCAAAAACTTTTGTAAAAAAAATCCAAAAATTAAAAAAAAAATAAAAAATAAAAATTTAAAAAAAAATTAAAAAAATTTTAAAAAATACAAATTTTAAAAATACACATTAAAAAATTTAAAAAAAAAATTTAAAAAATTTTAAAATGCAAACTAAAAAAAATTTATAAAATAAAAATTTTAAAAAATAAAAAAATTTAAAAATCAAAAATTTAAAAAAAATGAAATTAAAAAAAACTTAAAAATTTCAAAAATAAAAAATTTTTTTAAAAATTTAAAAAAAACGTAAAAAAATTAAAAAATAAAAAGTAAAAATATTAAAAAAAAGTAACAAAATAAATTAAAAACTTCTAAAAAAGAATTGAAAAATTTAAAAAAAAATTAAAAATTTTTAAAAATAAATTAAAAAATTGAAAAAAATTGAAAAAAAATTGAAAAAAATTGAAAAAAATTTGAAAAAAAAATTGAAAAAAAATTGAAAAAAATTTGAAAAGAAAATTAAAAAAAAAAATTGAAAAAAATTTGAAAAATTAAAAAAAATTTTAAAAATTAAAATAAAAAAAATTTAAAAATTAAATAAAAAATTACAAAAAAAATGTCAAAATTAAATTAAAAAAATTAAAAATGGAAAAAAAAAAAATTAAAAAAAAGAAATTAAAAAAAGAAATTAAAATAAAAGAAATTTAAAGAAAAGAAATTAAAATAAAAGAAATTAAAAATAAAACACCGAATTTTAAAAAAAATAATTTTTTTTTTTTATTATTTTTGAGGTCCCCAAAAATTTTTTTTATTTTTCTTTTCTTTTTGGGCTCCCCCAAATTTTTTATTTTATTTTATTTTGTTTTGTTTTTGCGGGGGGAGGGGTCCCCGGGGTC
>NW_026912143.1:0-206010 GCF_963662255.1 Cinclus cinclus
AAGGCATGTCTTCAATCATTATCATTGCTTATTGCCACTTGTTGGGCCAGCAGATGGCTCCATAACCTACCAATTCTCCTCTGTGTACTGTCGTACCTGCAGTCAGTGTGTGCCATCATCATGCAGTGGCAAAAGAAAAAAGAGGAAGAGTCGGTATGGATCCTAGAGTGGGTTTTCATCTTGCTACAGCCAAGGCGTAGCCTGCAGATTCGGATGGAGCAGATCGGTGAAATCATTTGTAAAGGAAGAGATCACGTTGTAGCCATTTCCAGATCAGAACCAGAAAGGGTTTACCTTCCATTAAAAACAAATGGCTCTTACGTCATGCACCAGCCATGCAATTAGCCTTATTGGGCTATACTGGGACTCTTGACATTAAACTGCCGCCATGCAAGGTGCTCAAGTTAGTGAAAGATTACCAATGGGTCACCATCCCAACGGTCTCTATGATACCATTGAAGAATGCGCACACTGTTTTCACTGATGCAGGAAAAGCATCTCGTACGGCAGCCATAGTGCAGAAACAAGATAAGGAATGGTACAAGCATATCATTCCGGCTCAACAAAACAACTCACTTCAAACTTTAGAGCTGTTAGCAGTTTGATGATCAATGATGCATTGGATCAATATGCTATTGAACATTGTTGCTGATTCTCTGTATGTGGCGGGGTAGTAAATAGAATTGAGGACGTGTTCATCAAGGACACTCGCAGTGAGTGTCTGGGACAACTATTTATGTATCTTCAGCCTGCAATGCCCCTTAGATCAGCATCATATTGTATTATACATATAAGAAATCATCAGGGACAGGATGGTTTAGGCCTCGGAAACGCACTTGCAGATTCTGTAGTTACCATGGTAACCCATGTGATAAAACCGTAAGATAAGTTTAAGACGGCCAGGATTGCACACGAACCAATCCCATCATAATGCCAAAGACCTGAAGAGACAGTCTGGCATATCAAAAAATGAAGCACGAGGAATTGTACAAGCATGCCGACAATGTAATCACCACGGCCCAGGATTAGGGTTAGGAGTTAACCCTCGAGGACTAAAGGCCTTAGAAATATGGCAAATGGATGTGACTCATGTCCTGGAGTTTGGTAGACAAAAATATGTCCCTGCTATGGAGGACACCTATTCTAAATTTATAAGGGCCACAGCCCAAACAGGAGAGAAAGGGCTACATGTTTGTAGGCACTTAACACAGTGCTTTGCTATTATGGGCGTACCACAACAGATTAAGACAGACAATGGTCCAGTTATGCCAGTGACAGAATAAGAAAATTTATGCAGCAATGGGGAATTGAACATCGTACTGGCATACCTAATTCCCCTACAGGTCAGGCTATTATAGAAAGAACTAATCGCACATTAAAGGATTACCTGCAGAAGTTTAAAAATATAAGAGACACAGGGGAAAGATTAAGCAAAACCCTGTTTGTATTAAATCATTTATGTGTGTTTGGGGACCAAGAACACCCACCAGCACTGTTGCATACATAGGAAATCAGGAATGAAATGTGGGTTCAAACGCAGGTTTTTTTATAGAGACCCCAAGAGTGGTATTTGGGTGGGTCCAGCCACAGTGTTGCATCAGGGGCGAGGCTACATGTGCGTTGATTCTCCCGCAGGACCATTATGGGTGCCAGCTAGATGGACCAAGGCAGCTGTGAGAATGCAGAATACGACAGATCGACTGTCAACCGCAGAGAAATCGAATGATGGAGAAGAGTCCTTGATCCCATTGGCCAAGAACTAGCACAGCTGGTTGGTCAGCCCACCCACTGGCTAGCTGATCCTGAGGACCCCTACTTAATTTCTATCTTGGCTGCAATATTTGACGATCAATCAAGTACTAGGCAGCCCCCTTCCCCTTGTGTATGCTGCCAGCATACTTGTCGCTTTTGGACACGCATTTGTTGTGGAAGTTGTAAACGAGACATTTGGCATTCTCAGTTATTAAGGCCTCAAAACAGCTGCTATAGATGTTTTAGCCAACTGTCTCAACTGCATCCTCTTACAGCTCTGTGGCAGTGGTTAGGGTATCCAGTTACCTTAGAAGATGCTTTAAGGTTATATGAAAATAAGGAAGCGCGCCAAAGAGCTCAGTATATATTTAGACTTCACAGATTGGCTAGCCTGCTTAAGCTGCAGAAAGAAACAAAAGTAATAGAAACCAGGTGTGGAAAGATAATCGGTTCTCACATCCAACCTGAAGTGTTACAGGAGCATTTTGAGGCATGTTTTCATGACTGTTGGCATTTACATTATCGCAGGTAGCTGTGCAAGTCCGTTAAAGGCTATAAATCCTAGAGGAAACATCTGGGTTTCATTAGCCCATCAATTAAATATTATCAGGTTTTGTGCCACTTTATCCACCCCCCGATCACCCTTTGTGATGTGCTTAGTAGGGGTGCCTCTGTCAGATGTTAATTGGCCTATGTTTAAAAAGGCAAAACAAGGATTTATGACAAAAAGGCTTTGTGAGAATAAGGACATCCTTATCAAGTGTATGGAAGATTATGACAACTGGGACCACAATTTGCCTGATGGACCTGAGCCACAGGAAATAGAGCTTCAAGATTCATTGAATGCAACATCCTGTGTATGGATAAATAATTTAAAGACAGGGTGCCCCAAAGGTTCAAACAGAGGTTGTCACAAGAGTAATGTCATCACCCCAGTTTCTCCAATTGGCAACTTCTCATTATGGTGTGATCAAACCATAAGACCCCAGAGCAACCCCGTCCCAGGGACCAGTTTCCCAAAAAAATTGCCACCCAGTTGGTTTTTGATTTGCAGAAACCGAGCATGGTCAGGGATTCCCTCCAACCTTGTCCGTGGTCCATGTACCATAGGGCAATCGAGCATGGCCATACTACACATACCCCCAAACAACACACACCGTGTTAGATGGAAACGAGAACTAACACAGGTGATACAACAAGATTGCGACAATGGCATTAGATTATGGAATTCTTGGGAAGTTAATTTATCATCTGTTTTTGTACCTGGTGCAGCTGCTACACAAGCACATAAGACAATACAAAAGCTTAGCTGCTGGGTAGTTAAACAAGCAAATGGAACTAGTAGAGTGCTATCACAACTAGCCGATGATTTATCGTCCGCACAACACGTGATACTGCAAAACAGAGCTGGAATAGATTTTTTTCTACTTGCATATGGTCATGGCTGTGAGGAATTTGATGGAATGTGCTGTATGGACTTACATGACCACTCTAAGTCCATCCATAAAGAAATCCAAGAGTTAATACAGCATTCACGGAGCATTAAACAGGATGTAGGTTTCTTGGGGCAGGAAGGATTAACTGATTGGTTAGGACTTTCTGGGTCGGTAAAAGCCTCTGTAAGACAGGATTGCTACTTCTTTGCATGATTTTAGTTGGCCTGCTGTGTGTTAGCTGCATTGTCAGTTGCATGAAGTACACACTAACCAAGGTTAGTCATGTTATTATTTGTGCAAAGAAAAAATGGGGGAATTGTGGGAGATTGGTTAGGAGCAAGGGGCCATGGGACTCTTGCTGCTCTGCACAATCCTAACATTGAGCTCAAATAAGTCTGTGAATAACCTTGATAGTAGCAAAAAAGGGAAGTGATGTACTGGAGACTGATAAAGAGGTTGCCTTAACAGGATTTAGGAAAACTGCAAGGTTGACCAAGCAGAAGCTTGAGACAGTTATGTCAACCAAAGAAATATGCCACTTTGTTGGGTGTTAAGACAGCTTTGTCCAATAATAATTTAAGCTGCTATACGTGATTTTTACATGTCAGATAATTGACACTATAAAGAGGTACAGTATTTGGCTAAGAAACAGAACAAGTTGCTAATTCCTATTGAGTTGCCTCTTGATTTCCAAACCCATTCCCAGCAAGTGTGGATCCGATGGCCTGGCACATCAGAGCGACAGAAACATACGGCAGTAGTTGATACTGGTTCACACTGCACCCTAAACACCGTCAGAACATGTGCGGGAAGAACCTGTTTCTATTGCTGGGGTGACAGGGGGATCACAGGAATTGACTTTGCTGGAGGCTGAGGTGAGCCTGACTGGGAAGGAGTGGCAGAAGCATCCAATTGTGACTGGCCCAGAGGCACCGTGTGTTCCAGGCATAGACTTCCTCAGGAATGGCTATTACAAAGAGCCAAAGGGACTCAGGTGGGCTTTTGGAATAGCTGCTGTAGAGGCAGAAAACATTAAGTAATTGAACACCTTGCTTGGACTGTCAGAGAACCCATCTGCAGTGGGACTCCTGAAGGTGAAGGAGCAGCAAGTGCCAATTGCCACCTCCACAGTGCACCACCGGCAGTACAGGACAAATGGAGATGCCGTGATCCCCATCCACAAGATGATCCGTGAGCTGGAGGGCCAAGGGGTGGTCAGCAAAACCCACTCACCCTTCAACAGCCCCATCTGGCCTGTGCGTAAGTCTGACGGAGAATGGAGATTGACTGTGGACTATCGTGCATTGAATGAAGTGACTCCACCGCTGAGCGCTGCCGTGCCGGACATGCTGGAACTCCAGTACGAGCTGGAGTCCAAGGCAGCAAAGTGGTACGCCACCATTGACATTGCCAATGCATTTTTCTCCATTCCTCTGGCAGCAGAGTGCAGGCCTCAGTTTGCTTTCACCTGGAGGGGCGTGCAGTACACCTGGAACCGACTGCCCCAGGGGTGGAAACACAGCCCCACCATCTGCCATGGACTGATCCAGGCTGCACTGGAAAAGGGTGAAGCTCCAGAACATCTGCAATACATCCATGACATCATTGTGTGGGGGAACACAGCAATGGAAGTATTTGAGAAAGGAGAGAAGATCATCCAGATTCTGCTGGGAGCCGGTTTTGCCATCAAGAGGAGCAAAGTCAAAGGTCCTGCCCGAGAGATCCAGTTCCTGGGAGTAAAGTGGCAGGACGGGCGGCGCCAAATCCCCACTGAGGTCATCAATAAGATCACCGCGATGTCTCCACCAACCAACAAGAAGGAAACACAAGCTTTCCTAGGTGCCATAGGCTTTTGGAGAATGCACATTCCTGAGTACAGCCAGATCGTGAGCCCTCTCTACCTGGTCACCCGGAAGAAGAACGAATTCCACTGGGGCCCTGAGCAGCAGCAAGCCTTTGCCCAGATCAAGCAGGAGATCGCTCATGCTGTAGCCCTCAGCCCAGTCAGGACGGGACCAGAGGTGAAGAATGTGCTCTACTCTGCAGCCGGGAACAAGGGCTTGTCCTGGAGCCTTTGGCAGAAGGTACCTGGTGAGACCCGAGGCCGACCTCTGGGATTCTGGAGCCGAAGTTCCAGAGGGTCTGAAGCCAACTCCACCCCAACAGAGAAGGAGATCTTGGCTGCTTCTGAAGGAGTTCAAGCTGCCTCAGAGGTGATTGGCACAGAAGCACAGCTCCTCCTGGCACCCCGACTACCAGTGCTGGGGTGGATGTTTAAAGGGAAGGTCCCCTCTACCCACCACGCCACCGATGCCACATGGAGCAAGTGGATCGCCCTCATCACGCAGCGCGCCCGTATCGGAAACCCAAATCGCCCTGGGATTTTGGAAATAATTACAAACTGGCCAGAAGGTGAAAATTTTGGTCTTGCCAATGAAGAGGAGCAAGAACAAGTGACCCGGGCTGATGAAGCCCCGCCATACAACCAACTGCCAGCAGATGAAACTCGCTACGCTCTTTTCATTGACGGTTCCTGTCGCATCGTGGGGATGAACCGGAAGTGGAAAGCAGCCGTATGGAGCCCCACACGACAGGTTGCACAAGCTACTGAAGGAGAAGGTGGATCAAGTCAACTTGCTGAACTCAAAGCCGTTCAGCTGGCCCTGGACATTGCTGAAAGAGAGAAGTGGCCAAAGCTTTACCTTTACACTGATTCATGGATGTTAGCCAATGCTCTGTGGGGCTGGCTGGAAAGATGGAAAAAAGCTAACTGGCAACGTAGGGGAAAACCAATCTGGGCTGCTGATGAGTGGAAAGACATTGCCACTCGGGTAGAGAAGCTACCCGTAAAGGTCCGTCATGTAGATGCCCATGTCCCCAAGAGTCGGACTAATGAGGAGCACCAACACAATGAGCAAGTAGATCAGGCTGCAAGGATAGAGGTGTCACAGATAGACTTAGACTGGCAACACAAGGGAGAGTTGTTCCTGGCTCGATGGGCCCACGATGCCTCAGGTCACCAAGGCAGAGATGCTACCTATAAGTGGGCATGAGACCGAGGGGTGGATCTCACCATGGACAGTATTTCCCAGGTTATCCATGACTGTGAGACATGTGCTGCCATCAAGCAAGCCAAGCGAGTGAAGCCCCTCTGGTATGGGGGGCGGTGGTCCAAATATAAGTATGGGGAGGCCTGGCAGATTGACTACATCACACTGCCTCAGACACGCCAAGGCAAGCGCTACGTGCTGACCATGGTGGAAGCCACCACTGGATGGTTGGAGACCTACCCTGTGCCTCATGCCACTGCCCGCAACACCATCCTGGGCCTGGAAAAACAAGTCCTTTGGAGACATGGTACCCCTGAGAGAATTGAGTCAGACAATGGGACTCATTTCAAGAACAGCCTCATAAACACCTGGGCCAGAGAACACGGCATCGAGTGGGTGTACCACATTCCTTATCACGCACCAGTGGCTGGGAAAGTGGAACGGGGCAATGGGCTGCTTAAAACCACCTTGAAGGCACTGGGTGGGGGGACTTTCAAGAACTGGGAGATTAATCTACCAAAGGCCACATGGTTAGTGAACACCCGAGGTTCCACTAATTGAGCAGGCCCTTCCCAGTCTGAGCCCTTGAGAACACCAGATGGGGACAAGGTTCCAGTGGCGCATATGAGAGGTATGCTAGGAAAAACTGTTTGGGTGAACTCTGCCTCCAGCAAAGACAATCCAATTCGTGGGGTGGTTTTTGCTCAAGGGCCAGGTTGTACCTGGTGAGTGATGCAAAGGGATGGAGAGACCCGATGCATACCCCAAGGAGACCTTGTTTTAGGGTGAACTACCTACAATACTGTGCCTGTATCTGTAATTGTATGGATGTCTATAATTTGAAGATTTTAATTTGATTTAGCATGATGGTAGGGGAAAATTCGGGGTGGAAAATGTTGGGGGTTGGTTCTCTCCCTTTTTCCCTCTGTGGAATTTTCCCCATTGTCATGCTAAGGTACCTGTTGACTGGGCCCTGGTGACAAGGGGGAGGGGACGGGAGGGAAGAGGTAAGCCCCGCGAGATTCAAACAGCCAGAAGAGGAAGAGGAAGGCTGGGCCTCGGCCCATTTCCCCCGTGGAGTTCCGACGAGAAGGACGATCGCCGCCTGTGTCCCATCCCTGCCATCCCAGCGTCAGGAAACCACCATCGGACACTGCCCGGCTGTCTTCTCGCTGTAACCTGCCACCATCCAGCACTCTGCTGAGCACTCGGACCCACACTGTGAGCAGAGGGCTCTCTCCATCTCTCTCTCCCCCTGGGACAGCGCTGCCATCACCCCCAGCCCTCCTGCAGCTCTGCGGGACCTGCCCGCCCCCAGCACCGGGAACTGCAGCTCAGGGAAAAGGTGCCTGCAGCCAAAAAACACTGGGACTGAGTTACTGTTCTGTTTGTGGGTAATTTCATAGCTGTTGTTGTTCTTGTTTGTCGTGTTAGATATACCAGTAAAGAACTGTTATTCCTACCCCCATATCTTTGCCTGAGAGCTCTCTTAATTCCAAAATTGTAATAATCGGAAGAATCACATTTTTTTTTCAGTCCAAAGGGAAGCTTCTGCTTTCCGTAGCAAACACCTGTCTTTCAAAGCAGGACAGAAGGTTTAGGCTCAGCTCTGAGCACATGCAGCACAGCCTGAGCATGAGAACAGTGGGGCAAAGCAGACTGGAGCCTCCTCCAACTGACCGGTGGTTTCTGCTTTCTCTGTCCAGAGTGCCAAGATCTGATCAGATGGTGCTTATCCATGCTCCACATGGAAAGGCCCTCATTAGAAGACCTGTTTTGTGACCCTTGGATGCAGCAAATTCACCTGCCATAGAAGAAGGGAGAGAGCCACAGGCACACTTGGATGCAGGGCTCTGGTAAGTTCCAGTTGCACACAGGCCTTGGCAATCAGAAGCAAAGAAGCCCAGACTTTTTTGTCCTGCCTGTGTCACTGCACAGGGGTCATCAGGTGGGAACACACAGCCCTTGAGCTGCTCTGCCCAGCACTGGTGGCCACCATCTGAGCTGCTTTGGCTTGTCCTGGTTCACTGACAGCTGGGGCCTGGGCAGAACACTGAGAGCCTGGTCTCACCCCAGGGAAGGAGAAGGAGCCCCTGGAGAAGCTGTAGCAGGTGGGGCTGCTGCTGCTGGAGACAGTGAGGATGACATCAAGGATGACAACCTCTTCCTCCACCTGGCCACTGGCAAGCTGAAGATGGACTTGGATTCTGGCACCTTCTTCAAAGCCAGGCTCCACAGTGAATTTACAGATGAGTCCAGACCCAGGGGGATGCTCCCAGATTTGGGCATTGCACAGCCTGGCCAGGAAGCAAAGGTTCCCCCTTTGCTGGGGAGGATAAAACTGATTCTTCTGTCATCTGCCAAGCTGCCCTTTGGCAGGGCCAGGGGGATGGGCTGGGGTGGGTACGAAATGGGAGTCAGCTCCTGGCCCTGCCAACAGCCCCCAGCACCCACCGTGCCCCGGGCTGGGGCAGCCAGCACGACACAAACAAAGCCCCATGGTGGGAGTGAGGTGGGACTCCAGAACTGGGCATGGCTGCTTTCCTTGGCAGGCAAGGAAGGGCTTGTGCTGCTCCACTGCCCTTGCTTGCTTTGGGATCACCATGACTTGTGGGGCCAGTGCAGGGGAAAAGGGAGAAAGCATGGGCTTCTCTCACCCGTGGGTGGGTTTTTCCCTGGCATCTAGGGTTGGGCCTTCCTCAAGTGCCTGACAGAGATGAGATGTTTTACCATTTTTCTTTTCTCCCCTTCTGGACTGTAATCTATTTTCATTAATTTGTTGATTCTTTCTCTAAAGGAAGTGTTCCAGGTGGGCTCCAGTGTGGATCAGGAAGTGCTCGGGACCAGCTGCGCCATGGATGTGCTGTGCCCTTGGAGAAGGCTGAGGACATCCCTTGGGACCAGCTTTTCTTCCAGCAGCGATGGCATGAGGTGGGTCCCCATCTTCTTGTCACGGTGGGATGAGAGCTTTTGGGAGATGGCAGCGAGCACAGGAGCATCCTGCTGTGGCAGCTGCTGAGGAGGTGGATGTGCCATGGCTGGCTGCAGGCTGGGCACATGTCCTGCCCTCCTGCTCTGCTGCCCAAGGCAGCAGTGATGGCCACTGCTCTGGGCACGGCCAGCATGGCCTGGGCACCGTGGCAGCTGGGACAAGGGGCACAGGAGCCTTCAGCTGACGGGCAATTTCTGGTTTCCCTCCTTGCAGCCGGGCCCTGTGGATGCTGAGGCTGCTCTGGGCTCTGCCAGGGCTCTGCTGCAGCTCAGCACCAGGCTGGAATCAGCCAAAGGAGAAATGGAGTGACCTGCAGCAGAGACTTGCTTGAGCATTTCAGCAACGCAGCTCAAGTTTGCAGAGTGTACACCTCCAAGGGAAAACAAGACATCCTCCAAAAAGTAAATTTGTTCAATATCTTCTGAAATGAAATCAATCTGGGATGACCCCAAATGATATTTTTCAGCCTGCTCAAGCTGTAGCTCAGTCCTTCTCTGAACAGTTCTCTCCCCCAACTGCCTTTTGCTTCACAAGCTTGGGGCAGACAGTGGAACCAGGGCTGAGGTGCATGGGGAGCACCCAGAGCTGTGGCTTGCACTCAGTGTTTGCAAGTGTTGTGTTCTCATCTCCTGCAGCCTGTGGGGAAAACAGCCTGTGCTGCCAGGCCAGCACTGCCCCTCTGGGCAGGGACAAGGCTGAAGGGCTTTCCCATTCCAGAGGAGCCAGCACTGAGCCTTGGCAGGGCCTGGCAGGGCTGGACACAGGTCTGGCTCCTGTCCAGGACTCACTGCCCACCCACCCCCATTGTGCTCCCAAGGACAGAAGGGTCTGTCTGTGCCAGGGGCTCTGGGATGTCTCTATATCCATGGACAGAAAGGTCTGACTGTGCCAGGGGCTCTGGGATGTCTCTGTATCCATGGACAGAAGGGTCTGTCTGTGCCAGGGGCTCTGGGATGTCTCTGTATCCATGGACAGAAGGGTCTGTCTGTGCCAGGGGCTCTGGGATGTCTCTATATCCATGGACAGAAAGGTCTGACTGTGCCAGGGGCTCTGGGATGTCTCTGTATCCATGGACAGAAGGGTCTGTCTGTGCCAGGGGCTCTGGGATGTCTCTGTATCCATGGACAGAAAGGTCTGACTGTGCCAGGCTATCCATATTGTCTTTGTACCTGTGGGACCAACATGGAGAGGGAAAAAGTCAGTCACGTTGCTTGCACACCCCTTCCTTTCTATTCCATACACATCCATGCACACCCCCATGTATGGATATATTAAAAGGATAGGGATGGACAGAGATTTCCCACAGAGCTCTAACTTTGGCATAACTCACCTTGTAAGGCAGTGGACCGGGGATTTGTTCCCCAGCTTTGTGAGTAGGTGTCCAAGAGCTGAAGGGAGCAGCATTTGGGAGGAGTTTCAGGATTTCTAGGCAGGAAGTGGAGCTGACAACCGTCTGCATAAATCGCTGGATTCACTGCTGGGATGGGCTGCTATTAATTGAGGAATATGGCACAATGGAGACATGAGACTTGGAAAAATCCCAGTCGTCGTGGATTTGTGCCAAGGGGGTAGCTGCAGAAACACTTTGTGTCTGCTCTGGGGACACAAGGTCCAAGGATCTGCAGTGTCAGAGGGTGACTGTGGCTGGTGGCAGGTGAAGCCCCGTTTCATGACATCCCAGAGTGGAACAGGACAAAGATAAAAGCACCCACAACCTCACTGATGAAGTCTTTCTGATGCTGCACATCCTATAGGAAAAGCTGCTGTCACCCAATCCATTTGGAGTTATCACATTAATTTTCAATACTTGAGGTTACAGTTTCAAACTGCAGTGTTTTTACCCTCAAAACACAATCATGCACAATCCATAATTCAATTTTCTCTTTCTTCAACCACAATTAAAAATGACTTAATATTGCAATCAAATCCCAAAATCTTTTAAAAAAGGATGCTGAGGTCAGTAATATGGATCCATGTCATCAGAACTTTCACAAAGCAAATAATTTAGTTGTCTTTTTAAAAAACATCAGATACTAATTAATCCAAAGTTACAGAAGATTTTTCACTACACATTGGGGTCTATATTTTCTCTTCATTTTCACTTTTCTTTTTGTTCTTTTTTCCTTTTTTCTTTTTTTTTTTTTTAACACAGAGAACACATCCTAAGAAAGGAATGTACAGCAAAATGAGATGCATTTCTGATAAACAATGAAAATTTAGGCTCCTCCTCTGTTTACTTTTGTCTGGATACTCTGAAGAAAAAAATGTAGCAGAGAGCAGCAGAGGTGTAAAGTGGTTGCTTTGGACTAAACTGGAGTTTAGCACTGGTGACATCCTGATCCAGTCACGAGTTGCAGAATCCTTGTGCAGATCTCAAGCCCTGTGTTTGCAGGCACAGCACCTGCAGCTCTGACACAGCAGTGCATGAGAACAGCTCTGCTATTCCCCCAGAGAATCGGGGCTCTGCCCAAGAACGAGGTGCTACAGTCCTTTGCTCCTGGTTCCCGTGTGGAGCAGCTCCTTCCCGCTGGCTGAGCTGCTCAGGCAGAGCCCGGCAGCTCCTGGCCCTGCAGGGCTGAGGCTTTTCCCCCTTGCTGGGCACAGACTGATGGAGCAGCACTGCTGAGCACGGGGACACAGCGAGGGACCAGGAGCAGCTGCCTTTGTCCACCTGCAGCTCCAAGGCCCAAGCTCTGAGCAGACAGGGCTGGAAGGGACTCGCAGGCTCCCTGTTTGCTGGGCTGCCCCCCTTGTGCCCGGCCCAGCTCTGTGTGGGGCAGAGGGAGAACAAGGGGCAGCTCCCTCCCAGCTCCCAGCCCCAGCCCAGGGACCCCTCTGGCCCCGGGGCTTGGGGCACTGTCAGCACCCTCTGCTCCAGCCACCGCTTCTGCTGGCACTGACAGCAACACCCAAACTGTGGCTGATCCCGAGGGAGCAGCAGCAGTGCCTGCATCTGATCCCTGACTCTGGGGCACGGCTGGACAAACGACACCCACAGCAGCAGCAGCAGCAGCAGCAGCAGCAGCACATGGACCTGACTTTGAGCACAGCCCCTGGCACTGTTCCCTCCCGTGTGCAGTGGTGTCACAGCAGCCTGGGGCACCTGGGAGCCCTCAGTGCCAGCAGGGACTGGAGATGGCAGCCCTGGGCTCCTGGAGGTTGTGCAGGGAACAGAGGTGGGGACTGCCTCTCCATGTGGAGCTTCCAGATGGAAAAGGCTGCTGTGACCAGGCAGCTGCAAGGGCAGAGAAAGGAGGGGCTGGAGCCCTTGATTTGTGCCAGTTCCACAGTCCTGGGGAGCAGCCACTGAGCACAGGGGGAACAGAGGGCACAGCAAGAGGGACAAAACCAGTCAAGGTCAGAGACAGGAAAGAGCCAGAGCTGGGAGCAGGAACAGCTGCTTCATTGCACCCTTGGACAAAGCTCTTGGCTGAGCTTTCAAAGTGCTGAAGGGCATGAAGGGCAGAGAGGTGACAGCAAACCATGCTCCTGTTTGCACAGCCTCCCCTCTCAGTGTCCCAGAAGGATTTGGATGAACTGTATTCTTCTCTCTGAGTTGTCACATTCAGCATGAGCAGCTTAGCCCCAGGAGCTAAAGCAGCTGAAGCTTTAGGCCACAAGAGCTGACCAAGAGGGAACTTTTGGACCCCCAGGTTTAGGATGGCCAGCAGTTGGGATGTGTCCCAAGGAGGCTGTGCCAGCTTCTCTGGAAGGTCCCGTGCCCTTCCAGCTACGGCTGTGTCAGCAGCCCTGGGGGCTCCTTCTGCTGCCCTGAGCCCGCAGAGCAGGGCAGTGTTTGCTGGTGGTTAGAGCTGCTCATAAACATCCTGTCAGGCTGCCTTAAACACTTGGGGCGAGGGATTCCTTCCAACCTGGGCCACTTTGGGTGGGCTGAGGGTGTCCCCAGGGCAGGTGGCAGTGTGTGCAAGGGCCTTTGTGACACAAAGCAGCACGGTCACCATGGCATGGAATGGGACACGGTGTCAAAGGACCCTTTGTGACCTGTGCTGACATAGGAGCTGGCAGTGACACAGCCACACCACAGTGCTCGGAGCAGGCGACGGGACAGGACGCGCCGGAGCGGTGCTGTGAGGAGCCCCCACACAGCGCACTCGTTCGTGTCTGACCCGGAGCTTTTCTGAGGAGTTATTCCTGCAGGTGACCTCGTGGCAAGGCTGTGGGACTTGGTGGCCTGTGGCCTTCCCGAGGCTTCTCTTTTGCAGGTGCACTCGCGGCCGGACCGTGGGACTTGGTGACCAGAATTGCTTATGAGGAGTCTCCTGTCCTTGTGGCAGGAGCCCTCAAGAGCAGAGTGCAGGACTTGCTGTCCTGCAGCCTTCCTGAGGCAACTCTGTCGTGGGTGTCTTCAAGGCACAACTGCACGACTTGTTGCCTCACAGCTTTCCCAAGGCATCTCTCTAGAAGGTGCCCTTGAGCCAGACTCTGACATGGCGGGCAGATTTCTCAGCCTGTTCAATGTTTGCAGAGGGAAAAAAGAGAAAGGCCCTGGAGTATCCCCAGAACAACCACCTGAGGAGCTGGAGCAGTTCCAGCCAATGCAGGATGGTGAGTGGCACAGCTGGGCCACAGGGCTAATGGCTGCTGCCAGCAGGGCTCCATCCCACCCCATCCCATCCCATCCCATCCCATCCCATCCCATCCCATCCCATCCCATCCCATCCCATCCCACCCACTGTGGACATGGCCAGGGACAGGACAGAAGAGGGGCTGGGCAGACACCCCGCAGCAGCCGTGCTCCATCCCCTGGGGCATCCCGGGGCTGTCCCTGCCTGGGGAGCGCAGGGCTGGGCTGTGTTCTCTGGCCTCTCCCACAGCCCCTCAGCTCTGGCTGCACTCGCTCTTACCCAGGAGCAGC
Source organism: Cinclus cinclus (assembly GCF_963662255.1). Classification (NCBI taxonomy): domain Eukaryota; kingdom Metazoa; phylum Chordata; class Aves; order Passeriformes; family Cinclidae; genus Cinclus; species Cinclus cinclus. Next base: position 14,107 of record NW_026912143.1, read on the forward strand.
CACGGACCGGACACAAGAGCAGGAACCCACCCACGGCCGCTTCCGCACAACACTGAAGGTACCTGCAGCCATCCCTACCTGGGCTGGGCCTGCTGTCACTGCTCAGCCCAGCACAGCGCTTGGAGCATTGCATGGAACTTGCCTCTCTTCCCTGTCCTTTGTTCTCCTGCAGAGGTTCCAGAAGTTCCTACGCATTCGACGTAGGAAGACCAGAACCACAGCTACAGAGGGCACAGCTGAGCCTGACTCCAGGCTGACCGAGCTCCAGGCAGAGCCAGATGTCAGCCCAAATTCACCTGAGTGCTCAGAGGGCTCTGACACTGCAAGGAATGATGGCAGGGCAAAGGCTGACATGGCAGAGACTGAGGACATGGCCAGCACTGCAGAGACTGAGGGCATCACAAATACTGACACCACTGCCACTCTGAGTCAGGAACTCATTGGGGACTATTTCAAGGAGCCCTGTGTTTCTTCCCAGCCAAACGTAAGCAGCCTGAGGCCAGGGCTTGAGGCCTCACAGGAGTGCATGCCCACTCACGCCATGGTCACTGGGCCCCCTCAGTCTTTGAGGCCAGCACAGTGTGGCAGGGAGAGAAGCACTTCTTAGGGGCAGCTGGGGAGTGTCTCCCATGGACAGTGCTCCAAGTCTTCCCCACCTCCTCCAGGTGCCAGCCATGGTGAAAAGCATCCACCAGAGTCTCGTGTCCCATGCCACTGTGGGTGTCAGGCTGCGCACTGACATTTGGAGGCTGGCTGGAGAACACCCTGCTGACGTGGTGCTGACCCTCCTGCGCTGTGCCCCAACGTGTGACAGGTACGGGGTCCACGTGCCTTGAGAGCTCAGGGCTCAACAGCCTTTAGGGCCCATGGCCCTGTACAGCCTGTCCAGTGGGGTCTGCCAGACAGGCACAGAGCTCCAGGACCCTCAGGCTCCTCTGTTTGCTCAGCCTGCTGCCATGCTCCCTCCCTCCCCCTCAGGGCATTGGGGCTCTGTCACCTGGGCCCCACAGCTGTACAGGGCATGGTCCTGTGACTGAGACCCCCTGACACAGAGCTGTGATCCCACAGAGCTGCTGCAAGGATGTGGAGAGCCATAGGCTTGTCAGGACCAACAGTGGAGAAGGTGCTGCCCACACTGCTCTGTGTGATGGAGGATTGGCCTCTGCACAGCATGAGCACCTCTGATGGAGACAACAAAGACGTGTTTGCCCTGGCTATGAGTTTCTGGAACTGGCCTCTGCTCGCTCTCCAGTCGCCTCTCCAGCAGCTCTCCATCCTCTCCGTGCCTCAGGCACTGGGCTGAAACCTGGGCTAGGGACAGGCTCAGGGGGCACTGGGCCCACTGCTCCCCCTGCGTCTCCCCTCGGGCCCTGCCCCATGGACAGCTCAGCCCTGAGCACTGTCTCGGGCTGCTTCTTTTGCAGGCTACTCTGGTGATCTGGCTAATTGTGCCTCAGTGCCAGAAGGCAATGATCCTTTATTCCTCCCGCCTGTTTGTGGCTCTGCTCTTCCACGTTGTCATCACCACACAGCAGATGCCAGAGGAAGTTGATAACTTCTGGACAGCGTGCCGGGAGGAACATCGCCTTCCCAGCCAGCCCAACATGTCCCAGTCCTCCTGTCCTTCCCATGCCCTTGTGGCCAGCACCAGTGCTCCCAGTGTGACCTGGACTTTGCTCTGCACTCAGGTTTGCGGTGCAGGCCATGAAGGCTCTGCTCTTCTGTCTGCACTATGACCCTGAGGTGATGGCCATGGAGCGCAAGCGTGGCTGGGACACGCTGCTCTGTGCTGACACCCAGCACTATGCCGTGGGTCTGCTGGCCAGGTGAGACCCCCATTTCCCCTCTGTCCCCGACATTTGTGCTCTGTGCCCGGGGTGCCCCACACAGTCCCTGTGCTCATGGGCCAGAGGGATTTGTCACCAAGGGACAGCCAAGCAGACTGGAAAAGGCTGGGAGAGGAGGTGCCCAGAAGGAGCAGCCTCCCAAAATGCCCACATCAGCTCCAGGGATGCTGGGCAAAGACTGGATCTCTGTGACTCAGTCCTGAGAGAGGTTTGCCTGCCCACCTCAGTGTCTTGGTGCCTTTTCCCCCATCAGGCAGATGCGCCATGCCTCCCTCTCCGTGTGTTCTGGGATTGCACGCCGCCTGCTTGGCTGGCTCAGCAGGGAAGAGCCACGCTGGGATCTGCCTTTCCTGGCATTCCTTGTGGAGGTGAGCCCGATGGCCAGCGCTGCCTCTCTGAGCTGCCTCCCAGCTCTCTGTGGTCATCGTCTCAGCTGCCTGGGACAGTGCCCGTGCCCTGTGCTGCTGTCTGGGCCCAGCCCTGTGCGGATCTGGGCTCCTGCTGGCTGGGTCCCCTGTCACTGCCCTGTGCCTTCCAGGTCCTGGACTGCTTGGATTTGACTCACTGTGCTGACAGCATCCTTGAGCTCATGTCAAGGCATGTGCAGAGCAAGTGCAGGGAGAGGCGTCGCCTGGCGCTCCGAGGCCTTGTGGTGCTCAGCAAGGATCCCTCAATGGTGAGAAGGGGACAGCGGCTGAAGCTGCGCTGGGGAAAGCAGCCCCTTGGGCTGGCTGGGCTTCAGGAGCTGAGGCAGATGCTCCCAGCTCTCCTGCCTCACCTCCCTGAGTTCTTTGGGACAGGCCTTTGGCCTCTGGGCCCTGCAGTTGGGGTTGCAGTGCCAGGGCAGTATTGGTGGTGCTGTCGTTCGTGGCTTCACAGCACAACCTTGTGTTCCACACAGGCCCTAAAAATGTGTAGCCTGTCTCAAAGCCTTTTGGAGCTGCTGGGTGATGCAGATGGAGAGGTGGTTGGCATGAGCCTCCACGTGTTCACCAATGTGCTCCAGGACAAAGACATCCTGATATCCAGCACCACCGCCCTGAAGCTGGCCCAGGCACTCCTGGCCCTCTTTGACAACGTAAGGCTCAGAGTCCTCAGCCACGGGCACGGGCTGCTGCCCAAAAACTTGGTGCCCTGTGGATTATTTGGGCTGTTGTTCAGGGGCTGCAGTAGTTGGTGCTGAGGTTTTTTCCTTTCCTCCAGGACAACAGCCACATGCAGCTGCTCTCCCTTGACCTCTTCTGCAAGGTGATGGAATTGGTAGTAGATGAGGGAAAAAAGCCCCTTAAGTCAACTGTGTGCCAGAGCCTACTCCCACTTTTATTGCACTATCATGATGAAAATCGACGTGTGGCAGAGGTGAGGACTCGTGGGCTGCTGGTGCATCCCTGGGAGGGGGCTCGGCTGCCTCCTGCCCTGGCACCTCCCGGGCTGCAGCCTCCTCCAGGCCTTGGCACAGGGACACGGGTCCTGTGCCCTGAACTGCGCTGCCATCTCCACATCTCTGCTGCTCTCCAGGCCTCTCGGGCAACGCTGCATTGTGCGACCAAATTCCTGAAGAAGAGGAATCTGGAGCAGCTGCTGAAGAAGGAGCAGCTGTGGAAGTTGGCCGAGTGCCTGGTAAGGACGGCCTGGAAGCCCCAGGCTCAGGCTGGAGAAGCCCCCTGAGCGCGGTGCTTGCTGTGTGGGGCTGGCAGCTGTGGCCGTGCCCAGTGCTGCACCCAGGGGCCGCACGGGCTCTGCTCCAGGCTCCCGTGGCCCCGAGCCGGGTGCCGACGGAGCCCCGGCCCAGCGGGGCCGCGGGGCGGGTGGGCACCGCGGCTCCCCGGGCAGCACCCGGCCCTCTGCCCCTGCAGAGCCCGGCGCCAGCGGCTGCCGGCCGCGCCTCAGGGCTGGGCGGGCAGGGGAGGCCGGGGCCGGGCGCCTCAGGGCAGCGCCTGCCAAAGGGGCAGAGCCCGCCCCGACCCTTCCCTGCCTGCCGCCGCTCTCCTCAGCTGGCGGAGGACAGGAGCCGAGCGGCCCAGCACCTGCACCAGGCCCTGCCGTACCTGCAGAGCCCCCAGGAGCCCCTGCGAGAGGCGGCCATCAGGTTCATCGGTGAGCCCGGGGTCCCTCCCCACCCACCACGGCTCGGCCCCGGCCCCGGCTGCTGCCCCGGCGGCGCCATCCGGGCCCGGCGCCGTGGAGCCCCGGCTGCCCTTGGGGCTGCTGCTGCCCTCTCCCAGCCGTGCCCTTCCTTGGGTGTCAGGAGGTGGCGAGGGCCCGGGCTGAGCCCTGCCGGGCCAGGAGGGCGAGTGGCCACAGGGCTGGCAGCGCCGCTGGCAGGGAGCTGTGCCGCTGGGGCAGTGACAGGCTCTGTGTTCCCAGGGCTCGCCGGGCAGAGCTTGAGGGGGCAGAAGGAAGAGCCCCAGGTGCTCAGGGAGGGTGAGTGAGGGCAGCGGGCTGTCAGCGGGGCTGGTGGGGGGAGCTGCAATCCCTGGGCAGGGAGCTGCAATCCCTGGCCCGGCTGTGGAAGGTTTCACTCACTGTGTGGATGAACGGTGGTGTGGATGGAGCACACAGAGATTTCAGGGACATGGGTGGGGGTATTCGTGGCCAACACCTTGCAGCTGATCCCCTTGGCCCTTCCTCTGTATTGGCCATGGAATAAGCTAGGTGGGATGGCCCTAGCAGGAAGGTCACCTTGGATTCCCACAGATCTGGGCTCTGACCATGGCTCCTTTCCTCTCTCTTCCAGTCTTTCAAGCCCTGATGACAGATGACAGCCCGTCCCAGACAAACGTAGGAATTCAAGATACACTCAATTGAAGAGCTGCAGAACCATGCTCATCTGCTGGCTCAGAAGAACCAGCATCCCTTTAAGCTCTCCAGATGCCATGGAAGATGAGGCAACCTTGAGACCAGAAGAGACCAGCTGGAGCTCCAGGCACAGCTGAGCCTGTTGAAGTTCATGTGGCTTCAGCCCTCTCCCTGCTTGTACATAGCTCTCTCCCTCCAGCCTTCAGACACTGCCCATCCTCTCATCTTCCCTCCACTATCTCTCCCTTTTCACTGCTCCCTCCCTCCAGCCCTCACACTGTGCCCATCCCTTTTTTCTCTTATGCCTCATTCCACCCTTTTCACTGCTCCCTCCCTCCAGCCCTCACACTGTGCCCATCCCTTTTTTCTCTTATGCCTCATTCCACCATTTTCACTGCTCCCTCCTTCCAGCCCTCACACTGTGCCCATCCCTTTTTTCTCTTATGCCTCATTCCACCCTTTTCACTGCCCCCTCCCTCCAGCCCTCACACTGTACCCATCCCTTTTGTCCCCTCCATTTATTCCCTTTGCTTTGACCCCCATCAAAAAAGAGTTTGGCTTCTTCACTTTGCCTGCATCTCTGTGGAGCTCAAGCGCCGCAAATCCGGAGCCCTGGGACACATGGGCTCTTCCTGCCGTTCTCTTCCACGCTGTGTTTTGTGCAGAGATGCAGAGGAACAAGGGCAGATCAGGCTGGAAATATCTCTCTGCTAAAGGTCCAGTTCCACAACACTGTGGAGTTAAAGGTCTTGCTGAGCACTCTTGGAGGCCCTGGGTTTTAGAAGAGCCACTCCACCTGAGTATGCTCTGAACCCAACTGGGACGGATTCCATGGCAAGCATCCACAGAGGGCAAAGGAGACTGGAATGCTGCAAGGTTTCAACACCAGCTTCCTGAAAGCACAGCAATGCTCCATCCCTGCCCAGGTCAGGAAGAGGGCAGAACCAGAGACCATCAGGGCTTCTCAAGGAGCGTTGGGTGTGCCAAAGGACAAATGAAGCAGCAGCACAGTGCCTGAGACTCGGACGCGTGACCGTGCCAGTGTCCAGAGCGCTGTCAGGCAGTGCTGGGATCCTGAGTGCGGTTCTGGTCCCCACAAATGAGGAATCACAGCCCCTGCCCCAGACCCAGTCAGAAAGCCAAGCAAGTGAGACCAGAGGGAGGGCACCCTTCCAGTCTCTCTTGGGCATGGCTGCAAAACAGCCCCTGCTTCTTCTTCCTCCACCTGTGATTGGGGTGTGCTGATGGCAGAGCCAGCCAGGTTGTGCTCTGTGTGCCAAAGCCTGTTGAGAGCGGGAAGGAAAAGTGCTGCGTGCAGAGCAGAATCCTGTAAAGTGCTGGCAAGAGCATCCTGCAGGAGCAGGGCTCTGGTCTCTGGCCAGGAACAGCCTGGTTTTGCTGCCATGAACGCAGGCAGGACTCCAGGCAGGTGAAGAGGCAGCGGGCAGCTTGTGTTTGTAGAGGGCCTGGGGCTGCATATCTGAACCTCCGCCTGGAAACACACTTGGGGGAATGTGACCTAGAGCTGGAGTGCCTGTTCTGCAGCCCTCAAGGCTCTTGGCCAGCCCAGGGCATGTGCCACCTGCCAGGGACAGCTCTCAGCCTGCCTGGCAGCTCCCCATGGACTGTGGGCAGAAGTTGGAGGTGGAAGGAGCCACCCCCAGCAGGGCAGATTCCTCCTGCTCTGGAGATGCTGCTGCCTGGCCAGGGCTGCTCTCAGCTCCCTCCTCAAGGCAAGGCAAAGGGGCTGTCAGGTGTGTCTGTGTCCCTGAGACTCCTGCACTGTCCCACGGGGCATCAGCAGATGTGCCTCAGATCTGCCTCACAAAGTGCCTCCTCCTCAGCCTGCTCTGCCTACAGACAGCAGCAGCAGCACCTTGGCTTGCAGCATCTCAGTTTATCTGAGCTGCCCTTCAGGCCCTGCTGCCAGGGAGATGCCCCTGGGCAGTGCCCTGTGCTGGGAGGGGTCTGCAGGGCAGAGCTGAGTCCCCAGGGCTGGGCTGGGCTCTGGCAGCACTGGCAGGGACAAGATTTGGATAGAGACCAACAGCTCCCAGTAGGAACAACTCCAGGCAGCAGAGAGCCAGACTATAGCTAGATATCCCTCCATGTCCAGATGCACAAGGAAAGAGAGGATGTTTCAGAGAAAATGCTTATTGAACTGGAGTCTTCAAAAAGTCCACTTTATTTCTAAAGAATGCTTATGTTCACGCTGAAATAGAGGAAGGTATAATCAGGAAATGGCACCTGTGTGGGACAGTTAGGTCTGACTGCACTGGGGTACAGGGAGCTCTGTTTTCCCTCTGGGCTCCCTAGTGTTCAGACTGAGAGTGATGCTGAAAATGATGCAGTAACTCAGCAGCAAAAACCTAAACTTAAAAATAAAAATGTATAGTGAGGTTTCCCCATAGGAAGATAAGTAGTTTTGACTGGATTCCAGAAATTATTCCATAGGATTGAATGAGAGATATTGCTCCAAGCTTGTCAATAACTTCTTTGAACAGCCCACAATGCCCAGAGTGCAGAAATGTCCAAGAGCAGCTCCATCAGGCACTTCCTCCTGCTGGCATTGGCAGACACGCGGCAGCTGCAGCTCCTGCACTTCTGCCTCTTCCTGGGCATCTCCCTGGCTGCCCTCCTGGCCAACGGCCTCATCATCAGCGCCGTAGCCTGCGGCCACCACCTGCACACCCCCATGTTCTTCTTCCTGCTCAACCTGGCCCTCACTGACCTGGGCTCCATCTGCACCACTGTCCCCAAAGCCATGCACAATTCCCTCTGGCACACCAACAACATCTCCTACTCTGCATGTGCTGCTCAGCTGTTTTTCTTCGTGTTCTTCATCTCAGCAGAGTTGTCCCTCCTGACCATCATGTGCTACGACCGCTACGTGTCCATCTGCAAACCCCTGCACTACGGGACCCTCCTGGGCAGCAGAGCTTGTGCCCACATGGCAGCAGCTGCCTGGGCCAGTGCCTTTCTCTATGCTCTGCTGCACACAGCCAATACATTTTCCCTGCCCCTGTGCCATGGCAATGCCCTGGGCCAGTTCTTCTGTGAAATCCCCCAGATCCTCAAACTCTCCTGCTCACACTCCTACCTCAGGGAACTTGTTCTTCTTGCTGTGATTGTCTGTTTAGCATCTGGGTGTTTTCTTTGGTGTTTTCTCCTATGTGCAGATCTTCAGGTTTCATGCTAAGGATCCCCTCTGAGCAGGGACGGCACAAAGCCTTTTCCACCTGCCTTCCTCACCTAGCTGTGCTCTCCCTGTTCCTCAGCATTGGGACATTTGCTCACCTAAAGCCCCCTCCAATCTCATTCCCATCCCTGGATCTGTTCCTGTCAGATCTGTACTCGGTGGTGCCTCCAGCCCTGAACCCCCAAATCTACAGCCTGAGGAAACAGGAGCTCAAGGATGGTCTGAGAAAAATCATTGTTCATGCTTTCAGAAGCAAGAAACTCTCATTCTCCTTTCTAGCTCTTACGATGTTACTCTTTAATGCCCACTCTGTGTCCTGTGTATTTTTTTTCTTCTGGCACATGTAATGTATTTTTGTGTGTTTGTTAACAGGAAAACCTTGGTCTCTAACACTTTCATCTCAGTATTTGCATTTGTAGTGCAAATTTCAGACTATATAGTCCCAGAGCTGTATTATATACGCGGTTACACAAAATAAAGAACTCTGTATTGCCATGTTTGCCGTGACATCTTTCCTCCATGACTTCTCTGGAGCTACAGGGTCGGGGCCTCAAGGCAGAGCTGGGGAGAAAAAGGAACCCCAGTGCTGTTCACTGCCAGGGAGCCCCAAGGCTTCAGCTCCACAACCTCCTCGCTATGCAGCACACAGAGGGGGCACAGGGTGCAGGAGAGATGGCCGAGGGCTGGGCAGGGCTGGCAGGGCCAGAGGCACCCAGGCCTTTGTCCCCTGGGCTCGGGCAGGGCCTCTGCAGGCCCCACAGAAGGAACTTTCCTGGCAGGGGCCGCACTTTGCTTCTGCCTCGGCCCTCCCTGAGGAGGCTGGCAGGGCTTGCAGGCTGATGCCATTTGTCCTTGCTGCCCCTGCCATCCCACTGCCCCAGCAACAGCCCCGAGCCACCCGTGAGGGACAGGCCCTGCTGTCCCAGGCCTGGGCTCAGCCTTGGCCTTTCTGCTTCCTCCAGCCAGCCCAGGCCTTGCTCAGCATTGCAGTTCCCTGCTCACAGCCTTTGGCTCCTGCAATCCTGCCCTCAAGGATCTGCTCTCCCCAGGCCCTGGGGAGCCTTGGGCACTCCCTGCCCTCACTCATGGCGGCCACTGATGCTCCAAGGCACTTGCAGTTTTGCTGCTGACTCCTGCAGCAGCTTCTTCAACCTTCTCTCAGTGCCTCAGGCTCCTGCCATCAGCCCCAAATCCCCAAATCTGGGCATCATTAAAATACACAAAGGCCTTGGGAGCTCTTTGTCTTCCTTCCATTGTCCTCAAGTCTCCAGGGCTTGTGCAGCTGCTTGCAGTCACTTTGGAGTTCTGTTAAGGAGGGAGATTCCAAAGTGCACCTCATGATTTTTGGTTTTAATCCAGGGCATATTATTTTTATTTTTCAGCTCATTGCAGAGGAGATAGAAAAATGATAGATCACTCCCCAGGTGATGTTGATGCTGAATGTCTCCTTAGGAGATCTGGGCACAGAGAAGAATGATCCCTTTCAGGGCTGACCCTGTTTGGACATCCTGCTCCTCACCCCAACCTCACCGTGTCTGACATTGCTCATCTGGGACTGATATCCAGAAACATAAAAATTCCCTATAAATTTATTCTTATAATTACACTTTAATAAATAATAAAATTATAAATATTTTTTCTATATAAAAGGAAATATTATCTGTTTACCATTTAATAAATTTAAAATAATTAAATTTAATAAATGACATTATTTTTCTATTTCTAAAAATATTATTTTTGTTGCCTAATTTTCATATTTATATTAAAATCTATACATTTTTAGCAACCAGAGATATTACTGGTCATGGGTTCTAAGTACCACAATTCCATTAATTATTGCCTCTTCTTTTCTCCCTCCTTATGCTAATTAGTCTTTTTTTCAGTCCTCTTATAATACTTTTTATCATTTTCACATTCAGAGTAAAAAAGGCCACTTGGGGATCCATGGAGACTTTTCTGGGGCACAGTTGGGGATGATTTGGGTCTGGGGAGGGAATTTAGAGAGAACTTGAGGGTCTGGAGGACACTTCAGGGAGCCGGGTGGGCACTGGGCAGGGCACTGAGGGATTCTGACGGACACCTCGGCGTCCGGGGCAGCTCTTGGGGGTCCAGGGGGGAAACTTGGAGGTCAGGGAGGGGAATGTGGAGCCCTTCGGGGTCCGGGCGGGCACTTGGGGGGCTCGAACGGGGCTCTCTGGGGCGCGGGGCATGATGGGAGTTGTAGGCGCGGGTAGAATACTGTTCAGTGGAGCCGCGGAGCATCACGGGAGTTGAAGGCGCAGCTGCAATGTCTCTCTGTCGGGCGCGGTGCATGACGGGAGCTGTAGTCCCGGAAGTGTCTCGGACGGGGCATTTGGGGTCCGGGAAGGCTCCTGGGGAACACTTTTGAGTCCGAGCTGTGACTGGAGGTGCTCAGGGTGGAACGTGTACGGTCCGGGAGCATTTGCGGGGAGCTTGGGGAGGTCTAACGGGGCCCTTTAGGGCGCAGGATACGGCAGGATTTTAAGCGTGGACCTGTGTTATGATTTGATGCGGAGCCGCGGGAGGTGACAGATGAATTCGCAAAAGTGATTGTAACGGGAATCTGTGGGGCTGGGAGCATCCAGGGAATCCGGAGCCGCTTTTGGGGGCTTCTGAGAGGATGGTGAGGGGGCACTTCGGGATCCTGGAGAGTGTGGGGGCGCTTATGGGACATGAGGGGAGGGGGCAGATAGCGGAGTTCTGTGGAGCGCGGGGCATGATGGACGTTGTAGTCCCAGCTCCAATGGGGCTCTATGGGGCCGCGGTGCATGATGGGAGTTAGAGGCAAAAAGGAAAGATGGCGCCGTCGCCAGGCACCGCCCCCAGTCCCCGATCCCCGGCGCTGATTGGCTGCGGGCAGTGATGGGCGGGGGCGGGAGCAGCCCATTGAACCCCTCCAGTCCCTCCCAGTACAGCCCAGTTCATCCCTAGGACAGTTCAATACAACCCCAGCACCTCTCCAGGCCCTCCCAATACACCTGAGTTCATTCCTACTCTCTCCCAGTTTTCCCCAGTGTCATCCCCACGCTGTTCAGAGTGTCTCCAGTTTGTCTCAGTATACCCCAGTATCACTCAAAGTATTCAAACTTGGCTCCAGTATTGCCCTGTCTTAGTCCCGGTATGTCCCAGTGTGTTTTTGTGTCCGCCCACAGTCCATCCCAGTCCACCCAGATTCCCCCTCAGCATTCCCAGTGTTCCCCAGTATGTCCCAGTCCTCCCCAGTATTTCCAAGGAATATTGAACTTCTCATGGTTTCCATGGCACCCAAACCCAGCAGTGGGGTCAGTGCAGTGTCCATGGCCACAGCCCCTGGCAGTGCCCAGTGCAGGTTGGGATGATGATCCACCCTCACAGCTGGCCCAGGGCAGCTCTGCAGTGGTTTTGGTGGCACCTTGGGCTGGCACACACCTGAGAAGTGTGTCTGATTGCAGTGGGGGAAATTAGAAGATTGCTTCAAGAAAAGAGGAAAACCCCTTTGCCAGACCTCCTGAGGAGTGACCCTGGATCAGTATCGGTCACTGAATGCTGCAATCACCTCTGCTCTCTAGAGGACAGTAGAAAAAGACAGCACTTAAACAGGAATGTGCATTTCTTAGAAGCTCTGTGAAATCTTTCTCCATAAGTGGAGTTGAAACTTTCCTCATGAACTGCAGCAGACCAGAGGGAAATCAAGGCACAGCTGTGGTTTGTTAGGAAACCTCTCAAGAACTCCAAGTCAGAATCGAACTCCAAAGTTTCTTAAAAGTTTTAATGGGTCCCACTGAGGGACACAACTGAGAAAGTGTGCCCAGGTTGCAGTCAGAACAGGAAATTGGAGGCAGAGATGACAGGAGGGGACAAAGAGAAGCCAAGTCTTGGTGGCCTGGGGCACAGCAGGGTCTGTGCCACCAAGGGCTGTGAGCAGACACCTTGTCCTGAGCCACTGGGGCCTCCTGGCACAGCCCCAGCAAGGCTGGGCACTGTCAGCCCTTGTCCTGCCCTCAGCATGCCCCCACATGCCAGTGGCCTCAGGGATCTGCTGGGACCAGTCCCTGGGGAGCCTTGGTCAGGAATGGCCCTGGGGGCTCCTTCATGCTCCCAGGGACTGCAGGTTTTTCCATGGACTTTCGGTTTTGCTCTTATCTTGGAGTCTCTGAGAGCTTTGTGCAATCATGGCCTCCCATTCTCTGCTTAAATTAGTCTCTTGAGAGCCTTTGTCAGTAACAACACTCAGTGGGCCTCATGGGATCTTAAAGATACTTCAATTTTTGAGGTACTTTCCTTTGTCCTTTGTTCTTTAAGTCTGGGAGGTTTTTGTGCAATCATGGCCTCCAGTTCTCTCCTCCAAGGAGTCCAAGAGAATCCTGTGTTGGGGATGGACCTCAGTGGCACCCATTAATGCTTTGAGACACTTTGGGTTTTTCTTCTGACTCTCACTCTTTGAAAGATAACTTCAAATCTCCTCTCATGCCCTGAGGTTCAAGGGCTCAGCACCAAATGCACCACGGGGCTCACTGGGATCAAAGAACTCCTGACAAACCACGGCTCTGCCTTGATTTCCCTCTGGTCTGTTGCAGTTCATCAAGAAGGTTTTCAAATCCACTTAGGGAGAAATATTTCAAAGAGCTTCTAAGAAATATCCATTCCTATTTTGAATGAATGGTTTTTAATACTGCTCTGTTTAGAGCAGAGTTGACTGCAGCTCTCTGTGACTGATATTGATCCAGGGTCTCTCCTCAGGAGCTCTGGCCTGCTCAGAGGAGCTGTGACTTGAGGTCTGACCCGGTGTGGATAACCTTGCTCCATATTCCCCAACTCCATCCTGTCTGTCCTCCCTCATCTGGGACGAGCTTTGCTTGCAGAACTGGCTGCACTGAGACAGAGACAGGATTTTCCTTTTATTTTTTAGAAGAATCTAGAATTCCTAACTTTCAGCATTAAAAACAGGGTCACTCCTCAGGTGTGTGCCAGACCAAGGTGCCACCAAGGAGGTTCCCCTTCCCTAAGGCAGAACCCTGGAAAGAATGTTTGAGACCTTTGAATTCCTTGGTTCCCTGAGGCCTTGCAGTGTCAAAAAGGTCTCTTGGTTCCATGAGGTTCATCGGTGTCACCATGGTCTCTCTTTGGTTCCATGAGGTTTATTGGTGTCACCATGGTCTCTCTCCTTGGTTCCAGGAGGTTCATTGGTGTCACCATGGTCTGTCTCCTTGGTTCCATGAGGTTCATTGGTGTCACCATGGTCTCTCTCCTTGGTTCCAGGAGCCATCACAATGTCACAACAGCCCCCTGGTTCCATGAGGTTCCTGCAGCAGGACTTCCCCTGTGGCACAGCAGAGCTCATCTGTTCTGTCCATCAGCTGGGCCATCACTCAGGGCATCTTCCCCCTCTCAGCAATTGCTGAGATAACCCAGGCTGGACATCTGTCCTGTGCTGAGTTATCTCTGGTGCCAGGGAGGTGGAATTCCCAGCTGCTCATGAACATCCTGCCTTGAGAGCAGACTGAAGGGAGGGAGATAAGCCTTGAATTTCTGAGAGACACACACTTCACTTTTCAAACTATTAAATCTACACAAAACTTACAACATACAAAACTCTTCTGCATAGTCCCTGGAAACAGGTAGGGCTTCACTCCCAAATCTGGATGCATCTTCATGGTTCCTTTTCTGGAAGCTGAGTGAAAGGGCTCCATGTGCACTCCCTCATCAGTTTAGTGGTAAGTTACATTGACTCCTGATCTCTGCTATTTCTTCACTGGCTGTAATAGAGGTAACTTTATTGTGCACTGTGTTTGTAGTTCTGTTTATCCTGCGCACTACGTATGTTACTTAAAATCTCTTGTCTGTTAATCTTGAGTCCATTCAAAATAAATATTTCATTTTATACTAGATATAATTTGCCATTCTAAAGAACTTGTGAGCAAAGGGAATTTGGGGTTCAGGTATCCTGAAATAGAGCTACTGGCAGAAACCTGGCATAAGGCAGGACTTGTCTACGTTTTCACTAAAGTTTTAACATATTTCATTTAAAACAATGAACAAGAAATTTTTTCCCATTTATTCTTTTTGCTGTTTATAGATTGATCTGAGCAGTCTCCAGTTTATATTGATCCCCAGCACCCCCTCATGCAGTCTGAACAGAGATGAAAATCAAGACCCTTTATGGCTGACAATCAATCACACTCTGTCCCTACACCCACCCCACCATTTCCCCAAGCCCTGGCACTCAGAGCAGCCCAGTGCAAATCTGAGCTTCCTCCAGTCCAGGCTGTGCCTGCAGCTTTCAGCTCCTTGGCACCAAGTCCCAGCTGCTTTCCTTGGAGAAGGAGCTGCCCCAGACACAGAGGGATGTTCATTTGGGGTCAGCAAACAGAAGCCAAGGCAGGCCCAGCTCCATGGCAAACACAAGTGCAGCCCAAGGAGTGCTGGGCAATGGAGCCACATGCAGGGGTGTCCCCAGGGCTCAGGACTGGGGCCAGGGCAGTTCAATGTGTTCCTTGCTGATCTGCACCAGGCCATGGAGGGCACCCTGAGTCAGTGTCCAGGGGAGCCCAAGCTGGCTGGGAGTGTGGCTGTGCTGCAGGGCAGCAAGCTCTGCACAGGGATCTGGCCAGGCTGGAGCCATGGGCCCAGGACAATTGGATGAGCTTCAGCAAGGCCAAGGGCCGGCTCCTGCCCTGGGCTCACAACCACCCCAAATCCCTGGCCGTGCCCTGCCCCTGATCCCCACAGCCTGTCCTGTTTCCTTCATCCCTGCATTGCCAGGGACTTTGTGGGACAAGGGAGCTCTGCTGTGCCTATGGAGGGAGGTGCAAGAGCCCCCAGTGCAGTGGGCACCACAGCTCATCAGGTTTGTGTCCTTTGGGGGTCAGGAACTGCTGAGACTCAGAGGCACAGACAGTTTCTCTTCATGGCCAACATAAGAAATGCAACAATGATATAGTTTAATAAGAATCCAATTTCTTCCCTCTGGTCTGTGCAATGTCAAAGCAGTGTCTGATGTGTCCACCATGCACAAGGGATTTCCATAGAGGAACAGTTTTAGACAAAGCCATTAGAAGAGGGTGATATCATGACAATTGAAACAGAACTAAGACTGATTTGAAATTATCAGGAAACAACTGGAGAAGGAAATCTGGGAGCAATGGGAAGGCCATAGAACCATCTGGTCTAGTGAAGAGGTGTCCTTAGACATGACCATTTAAACAAGAGATGTGGAAACACCCAAATGGAGAGGGACATGAAATAATAGACAGCATAGTGGTAACACAGGTAGAGGGGAAGAACAGGATTTATTCTCCTGCCATCAGTACACATCCAGAAAATTTCTCACCTGGTGGGAAATCTTGGGTGTTTCTTAAAGTACTCAAATGCCCCAGCTAGTGAGATGTGCTCGTGCACCTTACAAGCGTCAGGTTCCCTACAGCCCCAGAGGGTTCCTGTCCCATAAACATCTGCTCTGGCCCATTCCAAAATCAGGAGCAGCATTGTCCTGGGAGCATCAGGGAACTGAGGTTGGGTGAGATCTCAGTAATTCTGACTCCCAAGCTGTCAGAAATTGGGTCAGGTCAAGTGGTTTGAGGTCAGATTTGGTTTGAATCAGGAAATCTCAAAAGACAGTGACAGAGCATCATTTCAGAACCTGTCTGAGCCCATGGGAACCAAGGTTTTCCACATGTCCTGTCTGATCTCCCCTCTTTCCCCCCTTCCACCCATTGTCTTTTGTCTCCCCCCAGGCCCCCCGGTGAAGATCCTGGCTCTGTGTTCTCCATCAGCTCCTGGCTGGCACTGCCAGGCTGGGATGAGGAGCCCCTCAGCCTTCCCTGCTCCGGGCTGGACAAGCCCAGCTCCCTCAGCCTCTGCTCACAGCCAAAGGGCTCCAGCCCCACCTTGGAGGCCCTTCCCTCACCCTGCTCCAGCTGCCAGACATCTTTCCTGCCCTGGGCAACCCAAACCAGGCCCCAGTGCCCTGGATAATCCACGTCCTTGATGTCCTGGTCCCACAGCCCTGGCCCCTTGTCCCCGTGTCAGGCTCTGGGGTTGATTTGTGGAACATCCTTGGGGAGGCAGCAGCGCTGGGGCAGGGAAGACCCAGGGGGACAGAGGACCCTGCTCTGCATGAGCAGCAGGGAAGACTTCCCTGGGGGGGATAATTTGAGTGGGGGCCGTGGCAGAGTGACCAACCCAGTGACCTCACACAGCCCTGCTGGGTTGTCATAGACTGTTCTGTGATGTGACAGCCTTCTATGACGGGATTCTTCAGACCACTGAACAAGGAAAACTGGTATCAAAATTTGGAAGATGACCAAAGGACTAAAACGAGCATGCACATAGAGTCAAGGAGAAAAGTTCACTGAGAGGGAGACTATTTACTTCATCCCAAAGACCCTCAGACAACCACCAGAACAACCAGCAACGAGCAGTGTGCAGTCACAAAGAGACATGGAGCTAATTTTAATACTAAGCAGGGACAAGTGGGGTTAGGAAACGAATATGTATTAGGTGTATTGTGCAATCACAGTTTCAGGAGAATAAAAAGAGAGGTACAGGTCACTGAAGGTGTGAGTGTTTTTGGAGGAGCTATCCACCATGCACGTCAGCACTGAATAAATACATGCCTGCTCTTATAACTTATTTTTTGTGGGTTATAGAGAGTTTCTCCATGCTTCATATTGGCGAGCCAGCCAGGAGATCTGTGTCTGGCTCCAGGACCAGTGAAGGAACAGATTCTCTGGTGCATCCCAGGATCTTCCCTGGAGGGAACCTGAACCTTGTCTCGCTCACTGTGGGGACAGACAATGATCTGCTGGCATTGCAGATAAAATGGCATGTATTAAATATCAATAACAGGGCTGCTGGTAAGTTGTACAGAGACATCTGCAGTACAACACTGTCATGGTGGGTTTCTAGCAGCCAAACAATGGGACCAGAGACAGAGGGAGAGGAGTTTATCCCCAGCTGATAGCGCGGCCGACGGAGGGGTCTCACTGAGCTGATAGAGCAGCCCACTAGTGACTCTGGGGTGAGTCGAGTGGACCCTTGTTTTTGCTGCTGTTTTGTGTGACTGCTCAGTCTGGACACGTTGAGTTGTTGAGTGTGTCAGTGAGTGAATGAGTGGGTGAGATGTACTTCTGGTACAGAGCGAGCGTGCAGCTCTATCCGCGTTTTCAACCTCAGGTGACTGAGGCGGCCGAAGGAAAGGGAAGAGACCGGGGTCAGTGTGGGGTGAGTGCAAGTGTGGATGGAGGAGCGTTGTGCTTGGATGTGGAGTGGCTGGTGTCTGTTTTAACCATGGCTAGACCTAGACAAACAGAAGGAATCCCTCTCCCTCAGTGGTTTGGGCTGGATCCGTGGGAGTTCATAAATCCCGTGAATTATTGGATAGAAAGGGGAAACAATCAAGTTTATCTGTAAGGAGTATGTAGAACTTGAGCAGGAAGAGTGGTACCTTTGTATTGGGAACAGTCTGCATTAGAACTGGACATTGAAGAGAGAAGAAGTGCAATAGATTGTTCTGGCAGGTGTTAAGCAGCTTTTGGGCTTCGAGAGGTTGGCACAGTGCGTGGTTACTGTTACAGTGTAGGACTTGGGAAAAATGTTGGTATTGTTCCTCTGATAAACAGCAAGCTCTATGCCCTCAGTGTAAATCAAGGCATCGTAACTGAGCTAGTTTTGAACCTAAGATTCTCATGTTGATTTTTGGAAGATCACATTTAATACCTGCAACTTGGGAATGGGTATGGGACGAAGATTGAGAAAGGTCTGTGAGAAATTCTGAAGAGAGATTTAGGTGGAAACTGGACAGGACAAGAAGGAGGAGATAATGGGAACTGGACAAAATAAAGACATTCTTAAAGCCAGTCCACTGGGTGGACTTATTGCACAGGGTGTATTATTGCACACTAGAAAGACATTGCTGGACATTGGGGCTCAGAAAACAAGAGAGACCTTATTAGATTCTGCAAGGACTGGTGTCCTTGATAAAAATTAGATGATGGAGAGAAGTGGCCACCCAGTGGAACTTTGGACTATAACACACTATTACAGCTCATGCTATTTCTTAGGAGGGAAGGGAAGTGGACAGAGGTGTCATGTACTGTACTGTCAAATTTTTTGTCCCTTCAAAGTCACCCCAAATGGCAGAGGGATGTGTGGGCTCAGGGCTCCATCTGAGCCTCTGGTATTGGTCCTAGAGAAGGAGAATAAGACTAAGAGAGGAAAGCAGTGTTGTTCAGCCTGCAGTCCAGGGCAAAGATGTACAAAATTGGATGAGGTTTTCCAGACTGTGGCCCAGGAACAAGATCTGGCTGATGATTTTCTCATGACTCCCCTCATAAGACAGGAAAGGGATGAGGATGAGGATGCAGATTCAGAAGTACCATCAGCCCCAGCCCATTCATCCCCTCGAATCGCTCACCAGAGTAGACAACAGACACACATATGACAGGTACCTCTGTGAGAGGCAGTGGGACCAGAGGGAGGAACGGTATTGCTTAAAGTTCCCTTCTCCACCATCGACCTGAAGGCATGAGAAAAGGTTGCTAAAACTTACTGCAGCCATCCAGTTAAGATGTCTAAATGTCTGTGATATATAATAAAAGAACACAATGCATACTGGAGTGATATGCACTTATTATTGGATGCACTGACCAAGACTGAAAGACAATAATTTATAAAAATGGCAGGGGATTTGGCAGAAGATTATTATAAAACACAACAATTAGATATGAAAGATTATTTCTCCCTCCAAAATCCACAGTGGGACCCAAACCAATCAGCAGAATTGAGAAAATTGGAAAGCTATCAGAAATGGATCCCAAAGGGTATGGAAATGGCATTCCCAAACCTATAAATTGGTCAGAGTTCTATGAAATTAAGGAGAGGGCCTCTGAGTCACCATCCAAATTCCTCGATCGATTAAGGGATGGAATGTGCCACCACACATCACTGGACCCTGGGTCTGACACAGGGATACAGCAGCTGGTCAATTTATTCCTGGCGCAGTCTACGGGTGACCTAAGACATAAACTTGAAAAGCTTTGGGGGAGGAGATGGGAGGAACTTAGAGACTCTGTGGATGAGGTGTGGAGAGTCTTTAGAAAGTGGGAAGAAGGATATAAAGAAGGAATGAGGAAGTTTGCAGCTCTTGTAAGTGAGAGGGAGAGAGGAAGAGGCAGACAGGGACCACCTAGACAAGGCCTGTCCTGGCTGGGCAGAGACCAGTGTGTGATCTGCAAGAAATATGGTCACTGGAAAAATCAATGTCCAGAATGAAGTTGGGGTGGCTTTCAGGAAAAGGGAGAACCAGGAAAAGGGAAAAGTGATTGCACATGTGAAAGAAGACTGAGGAGGACCAGTAGATCTAAACCCAGGAGATCCACTGGTTATAAAATTGAAGCTGGGGGGAAAGGGGAAAGAGGTGGAATTTCTGGTTGACACGGAGGCAGCGTATTAGGGTCTGAATAAAACTCTGGAACCTGTGGGGAAAGGATTATGTTACAGTAATAGGAGCAACTGGCCAACCTGAAAAAGCATATTTTGGCAAATCATTAAAGTATAGGCTAGGAAAGCAATGGGGCATTCATAAATTTCTATATCTGCCCAATTCCCTGGGACATCTTCTGGGGAGAGACTTGCTAGAACAATTACACGTGACCATTAAATTTAAAAATTAGGAGATTGTTTTGGAGGTAAATGATGAACAGTACATAGAGGCAATAAGTTTAATCTTAGTAGCCATTCAAATGGAGGGAGAAATTAGTGAAGAAATGATAAATCAAGTGTTCCCTGATGTGTGGGCTTCTAAGGTAACAGGGAGGGTGAAAAATGCAACTCCTATAGGAATTTAACTTAAGGAAGGAAAACAACCAGCAAGAATTAAGGAGTACCCCTTGAAAAGAGAGGACAGGTAAGGAATTACCCCGATAGTCGAAAACTTTTTGCAATTAGGGTTGTTACAAAAGAACGTCTCTCTGAGTTCAACACTCCCATCTTACCAGTCCGAAAACCTGATGGGCCATATCAGACAGTACAGCATCTAAGAGCTGTGAACAAAATATCTGCAGATCTCTATCCTGTGGGAGCAAACCCATAGGCTTTCCTAATGTGCTTAACACCAGAGCTGATTTTGTTTTACCATTTTAGACTTTAAAGATGCCTTCCTTTGCCTCCCTCTCCATGAGCACAGACAGAAATCTTTGTATTAGAATGGGAAAACCCTAAAAGCGAGTGCAAATCCCAGATAACATGGATGGTGTTGACTCAGGGATTTAAAAATTCTCCTCCATTGTTTGGAGAAAAAAATTGCCAAAGATCTGGAATCCTGGGAGGCTCCCCCAGTAAAAGGAAAACCACTGCAGTAAATGGATGAACTCCTCATAGCCACAAGGATGAAAGAGGCTTGTATTCCCTGGATGGTGAGCGTCCTAAACTTTCTAGGAGTTGAGGGATACAGGGTATCAAAGAAAAAGGCCCAGGTAGGGAAGCAAAAGGTAATTTACCTGGGTTATGAAATTAGTGTGGGACAATGGACTCTAGGGCAAGATCACAAGGGAGCAATCTGCCAAACCCTGAAACCTCAGACAGTAAAGGAAGTGTGGACATTGTTAGGAATGACAGGGTGGTGCTGATTATGGATTTATGACTACGGCGTACGTGTGAAAGCTCTGTATGCGCTCATTACAAATGGGGACAGAGAACTCCAGTGCACAAAAGAGGCCACCCTGGCCTTTCACCAGCTGAAGAATGCTCTCATGTCAGCTCCAGCTCTCGGATTCCCAGATGTGAGTAAACCATTGTTTTTGTTTCTCCATGAGAAGCAGGGAATTGCCCTGGGGATACTGGCCCAGGACCTGGGTCTGTACTGGAGAGCAGCTGCTCACTTCTCCAAGCAACTACACACAGCAGCCAAGGGATGGCTGGGAAGGCTCAGAGCCATTGCAGCAGTGGTGCTGAATATTCAAGAGGCATGCAAACTCACCTTGTGCCAGAAAATGACTGCATTGGTGTCTCACACAGTGTGTGCAGTGGTGGAAGTAAAGGGCAGGCACTGGCTCTCCCCACAAAGGTTCCTGAAACACCAAGTCACCATGGTAGAACAAGATGATGCAGAGATAATTGTGACTAACATTACCAACCCAGCT
Organism: Cinclus cinclus; assembly: GCF_963662255.1. Lineage (NCBI taxonomy): Eukaryota > Metazoa > Chordata > Aves > Passeriformes > Cinclidae > Cinclus > Cinclus cinclus. Next base: position 35,091 of record NW_026912143.1, read on the forward strand.
TCTTTCCTTAGTGGAAATCAAGGGGAGCCAGTACACCACGACTGCCTGGAGACTATCGAAGCCTCCTCCTCCAGCTGCCCAGATCTGAAGGACACCCCTTGGGATGATGCAGAAACCTGGTTCACTGATGGGAGCAGCTGCTGGGTATGCACTTACCACCTGTAAAGAGGTAACAGAATGTGGACCCTTGCCAATAGATACCTCTGCACAAAAAGCTGAGATAATCATTCCAACACGCACCCAGGAGATCATGAATGGAAAGAAAACAAACATTTATACAGACACAGAGTATGCATTTGGAGTTGTACATGCACATGGAGCCATCTGGAAAGAAAGGGGACTGTTGAATTCACGAGGGAAAAACATCTAACATGTGCAGGAAATTCTTTCTGCTACTGGAAGCAGTTCAGCTACCTGAGCAGGTAGCAATGATGTACATTAAGGCACACCAGAAGGTGAGCTCAGAACTGGAGGAAGGAAATGAGCTGCTGGACAGAGAGGCAAAAGAAGCAGCAAAAGTGAGATGAGCATTGAGGGAGTTTTAATTCCAGATGGACAGGTCTCCCTTGAAGGTAAGCCAGTATCTATCAGAAAGCATAGAAAACTAATTAGGGATCAAGGAGGAACATGTAACCAAGAGGGATGCACTGTTATTGCAGAAGGGACAATGGTCATCCCTTCTCATCTGTTCTGGTCATTATTAAGGGAGGAACACCAGAAAACTCACTGGGGAGTAGATGCCCTGTATAACTATCTGATTGAAAAAAGTACTCCCAGAAATTTATACTCCACTGTCATTCAGGTAACCTGGCAGTGTGGCATTTGCCTCCAGACCTAACCCAGGAATACACCCAAACCAGAACTTGGCCAAATTGGAAAAAGCCATGTGTTGGAGTGTCCTGGAGAGCTGTTACGATGACTGCAGGTGAAAAAGCAGGAAGGGCCTTTGTATGGGTTCCACAGAGATGTTTATTTCAGCCACACACGTGGATAGTCCAGGGTCAGAGGCAAAGGCAGAGGCAAAGCTTGTGGTGAGGGTCCAGGTTCAAGTCCATGGGTATTTGGGGTGGGGGGAATCATCAGAGACCAATTACCAGGGGACATGGGGAGGGGGGCACAAAGGTGGGGTTAGGGCATGGGAGCCAACGGGGAAACAGGGTGGGAGTGACTGAAAGACTGAGGGACAGGGAAGGGACACGGGGAGAACAAGGGAACAGAACAAGGGTACATTGGAATTTGCTGTGACAAAAGCTTTTGATGTCTCCCTAAGTGGGAATGCCTCTCAGTGTCTCCACAGCCATGGGCCTGGACAACAGTGGCAAATTGACTTTCCAGAACTCACCAGAAAAGGGGGGTAGGGATATTTGCTGGTGTTTACAGATTCCTTTTCAGGGTGCCCAGAGGCTTTACCCACCAGAACTGCCAAAGCCTGGGAGGTAACCAGGGTATTGTTACAAGACATAATAACACACTTCAGAGTTCCAGCCACGGTATCTTCAGATAGAGGGCCACATTTGATTTCAAAAATAATGCACCTAATCAGTCGTCACCTGGGCATAGACTGGGAGATCCATACCCCATATGGTCCCCAGTCAAGTGGCCAAGTAGAGAAAATGAATCATTAAATTAAGCAGCAAATTGTGAGGCTAGGACAAGAAGCTAATTTACCCTGGCCTCAAGCTCTCCCACTGGCATTGATGGGGATCTGAACCAAGCCAGGAGACAAAGAAAAACTAAGTTCCTTTGAAATGCTTTATGGGAGACCATATGGAGTGCAAAAGGGATTGTCCACTGAAGTGGGGGAAGAAAGGATGATTGCCTGTATGGTAGCCTTAAGTAAGAAACTCAGAGAAATTGAGAAACATGTGGCTGGAACTCAGAGCAGAGGGACAGACAGAGCAGTGCAGGACACACAGCCTGGAGATGATGTGTATGTTAATTCTCTTACAGAGAAAACTCTGGAGCAAAATGAGTACATTGCAGTTGAGAACATTCAGTAATTTAACTTGCAGAAATCTAGTCAAAAGACTGTACTTGTATATATTGGTCTAGGCTGTGCATGTTTAAGAACCGCTTGTGCTTCTGTAGAAATTGATGATAACAATGGAATCTTACCTACTAAGAACCATTCTAATATTTATATTTGAAATTTTATCAGGAATGTCAGGTATGCCTTTTGATACTTGGCACCAGTCACATCCCACCAGCTGATGAGATCTAACTACACAATATATCATAAATTACCACCTAGACCCATTGGAATGAACATTGCGTTAGGAAGGTTCATTTCATTAGTAATGAAACGCCAGAACTCGACAAAAATCCTGAACGAGATTCAGAAAATGGGCAAAGGATTCTGGCTACAGTCTAGAATGATATAAAAGAGATAAGCAAAGTGTTACAAAGAGTAAACCAGGACACAAATCATCACAGTGCAATGCACTCTTTGGATGGTCACCAACTACAGCAGGGATTTTGAACACACTTCACCACCCTCTCATTGTCATACTGACATTAGCAGATGTGAGTCTGGTGCTGTCTATTGGAATACTTGTTTGGATTTGGAGGATGTTAATGTGGAGAGCAGCACTGACTTCCTTAGAGGCAATACATGGAGGTGCAATGAGGGATACACGCTGAGAAGAGCGAGCTGTGGAGGTAAACTGGAAAATGGAAAAGGTATCAATATTATTAAGTAAAAGAATTTATTAATTTTCTAGAATATGGGGTCTGAGTCCGAGGAATTGAGAATTAAGAATCGAGCATCAAGAAATGCTTTGAATAAAAGGGGGCTGACAAAAGCAAATGGAATTCCTAAACATTTACTGTGCTTACAAGAACAGGAGGAGAGCAAAGTTACAAGATGAGATAAAGAGCTAGAATGCACAAACAGGATGCAAGGACCACAGGACAAAGGGGTTTTTCAGAGCCCTGAAGCAGGAAAACTGGTATCAAAGTCCAGAAGATGACCAATTGACTAAAAAGAACATGCACAAGGAGACAAGGTGAAAAGTTCAACGGAGAGGAAGACTGTTTACTTCATCCCAAGGACCCCCAGACGACCACCAGAGTGACCAACAAGGAGCAGTGCTCAGTCACAAAGAGGTGTGGAGCTAATTTTAATACAGAGCTGGGACAAGCAGGGTTAGGAAATGAACATGTATTAGGTGAATTGTGTAGTCCTGGTTTGTAGAGAATAAAAAGAGAGGCACTGTTGGATCCCAGAAACCTGGGGTTTTTGAGGTTTCTGTGCTGGCAGGCACTGACCCACTGGAGAGCACTGCTTTTGACCTGAGGCCTTCCTTGGAGACGGCTTCTAGATAGGAGTGATGAAGTTCAAATGACGAGCGTGTAGTGAAATAGAAGTGTGTGCTTTCCCATGGTGATGGGTTTTAAATTGGAGGGTTTTATAATACAGCAATAGGTATGAGACAAAATGGAGGATCTTTGGTGTTGTCTCTTTCAGTTTTTACCTTCCTTCTTCTTCCTCCTTCTTCATGGGTTTCAGGTAGCAGTTTCTGGTTGGTCAGTCAGTGTCGCACTAAGGGACATGGGAATTTAGATATTGGGTTAAAAGCATCAATGATACAGGTGTTAATTCTCTATTGGACTCTTTAGCTCTGAAAGACCTTGTAGCTACATGTGTCTTCCTTTCCCACAGGAAAAAAGCAACTTTCACCTCCAGGCACCCATGGCCAAAATTTGGGAATCTACCTCCAGAATTCCCTATATCCAAGAACAGCTCCCAGACAAAAGCTGCCAGGACTGACAGGTCTGGCTGGCCTTGGCTTCCTGAGGGCTGGCTCTCATCTGCCTTTTGAAACACTGGGCCTCCATTTTTTCTTTCCTAATGAAAAGAACTCTTCTTCCATTCAGGCACAACCAAAATTGAGATTCTATCGCCAAAAATCCCTGTGTCCAAGGATTTCCCCCGGATGAAAGGTGCGAGGAGAGACAGGTCTGGCTGGCTTGGCCTAAGGGTGGCCACCTCTCATCTTCTTCCAAAGCACTTGGCCTTTGCACTTTTCTTTCCTATGGAAGAAAACATCCATCTCGACCACTCGCCCATGGCCAAAATTGGGATTCCAGCTCCAAAACTCCATACATTCAAGGATTGCTCCCAAGTGAAAGCTGCCAGAACAGAGAAGTCTGGCTGCCCTTGGTCTCTGGTGGCTGCCTTTCATGTGCTCCTGAAACACTGCTGTTCTGTGCTTTCCTTCCTACAGAAAAGAACTGTCCTTGTCCTCCAGATTTCCATGTCTGAAATTGGTATTCCACCTCTAAAATTCCGTATATCTGGGGATTACTCCCAGACAGAATCTGCAAATAGCAACAGGTCTGGCTGTGCTTGGCCTCTGGTGACTGCCCCACATCTGCCCCTGCAACACGGGGGGTCAGCTGTTTCCTTCCTATGGAGATGGTGGTGACACCTTTGGGACCCCGTGGCACCAAGTTCATCACTGTGGCACTGCTGGGCTGCATGGTGCCAAGGGGCCGGTGTGAAGCAGCAGGGCTGTGTGGAACCAAGAGGCCATTGTTGCATTACAGGGCCTCGTGCAGCCAAAGGGGAACTGTGATCCTGCAGGGCACCGTGGATCCATGGAGAACATTGTGGCATTGCAAGGCCCCATGGAATCGTGGAGACCACTGTGACACTGTGGGGTCCCATGGAACCAAGGGGACATGGAAGATCTCTGGCTGGCCTTGGCCTCCTGGGGGCCACCTGGCAGGTCTGGCTGATCCTGGCATGTCATGGGCTGCCTCTCATCAGCCCCTGGAACACTGGGGCTCTGGGCTTTCCTTCCTAAGCAAAAGAGCCATCCACCTTTGCAGGTGCGCAAGGCTGGAATTGGACCTCATTGTAAAAAGTTCTCCATATACAAGGGTTGCTCCCAGCCAAAATCTGCCAGGACAGACAGCTCAGGCTGGCCTTGGCCTCCTGAGGGCTGTCTCCCATCTACCATCACACACTGGGACTCAGTGCTTTCCTTCCAGTGAGAAAGAACTGCCCTCCTTACCAAGCTGCCAATGCCCAAATCTGGGATTCCACCTCCAAAATTGCATTTGTCCAAGAACTGGGCCCAGACAAAAGTAGCCAGGACAGACAGGTCTGACTGCCTTGTTCTCTGGTGATTTCCTCAGACTTTGAGCAGAATGTTTTCATTTGCCAACACCTTGGAGATGGTCCAGAGATCAGTAGGCAGCACTAAATGGAATGAAAGGACACAGTGTCAAATTGTTTAAAGGGAACGATTGGGTTGGATATTAAGATAAAAGTTTTTCAAGGAAAGAGTGATAAAAGTACTGGAATGACCTGCCCAGTGAGGTGGTGGAGTCACCATCCATGGATGTGTTAAAACAAAGACTGAATGTGGCAATTTGGGCCATAGTTAAGTTGAGGTGTTAGGGCATGGGTTGGACTTGATGTTCTTGAAGGTCTCTTCCAAACTAGTCAATCTGTGAAATCGCTGAATTCTGTGAATTCTGTGAATCTCAGAAGTTTGGGTTTGGAGGAAGCCAATGTATAAGGACAAAGGAGCTCTGTGTTCAGTGGAGTGGAGATTGGGGACCGAAGAGAGCCCAGGGAGGGAGAGAAGGGAGGTTTCATAGATAGGGGATCCTTTGGACATAGTTGAAAACAGCCTGAGAAAAAAAGAAAGAATTGATGCCAAGAGCAGATGGGATGCTCCAGACTGGACCCAAGGTTAAAGAAATTTCACTCGCAGGGCAGGGCTGTAGTGAAACCTGGCATCCAGAAGGAGTCTGGAGCAGCCCAAGGCTTTGTGTGTGCAGGCAGAGGCAGGCAGGACGCAGAGCTGTCAGCAAAGGAAGGGGCCAGCCAGGTGGGGCAGCCGGGGGATGAGGACAGCCTGCAGGGACAGAGGGGCAGGGCATGGACACCGTAGGACAGCCTGGGCTGCAGAGGGCACAGGGATGGGCAGCAGCTGAAAGGCCCTGCCAGAGCCAAGTGCTGCAGCACTTTGGCCATGGCTGCTGGCCCTGGGCCCTTGGCCAGCAGGGGACAAGTGAGCCTTGCTGTGCTGGGGCCTCATTGCCTCCTTGTCCCTGCTCAGCAGCCTGGCAGGGGCCGCCCCATGGTGCTGCCCTTGGCATTGCACATCCCCAGAGCCCAGTGCCCCGGGAAGAGCCCTGAGCAAGGAGGGAGGGACAGGATCTGCCTTGCCAGGGGCTGGGGCTCAGCCCTTGGCCCTTGGCATTCCAGAAACACATCCAGGTTTGCTCGGCATCAGGGACACCTTTCCCTTGTTTGTCCCCACCTGTCATCACTGCCACCAGTGTTCTGCTCTACCTGGAACCTGGGACACTTACTCAGTTGTGTTCCTTACTGGAGTCTGTTAAAACTTCAAGAAACTTTGCAGTTTGAATATGACTTTGAGTTTTTGTGAAGATTTTAAGCACAGTATGGGGGACCGTGTCTGATGTAAACAGCATCCAAGCCTCAAGAGGGTCATTAAAGTCCTTGTGCTGTGTCTCTGCTAGAGAGCTGGGCTGGGCTCCAAGGACACAGAGGCAGCTCTTGGCAACCATGAAAAGCTTCAAAAAGACCTTTCTGCTGATTTGCAGCTCTTCTCCCAGCCCAGCAGGGCTGAGGGCATGGCCTGCAGCCATCCCAGGCACAGCACAGAGATCTTCAATCAGTCAGGGCTGGGAAGATGCTCACAAGTGCCTGGGGCAGAATCACTCCCAGCCCGGGACACAGGAAGCCTCTGGCTGCAGGACAATGCAGCTGCAGCTCCTGCAGTGATCTCCTAAAGCTGGAACATCCCAATGCCCACAGACTCTGTGAGTACATTCTCTGATTCTCTCTCCTGTAGAGCAGCCAGGGGTGCCCAGGGCTGTCCTGCAGAGCAGGGTCCTGCAGCCCAGGGTGCTGTGCTGGGCAGGGACTCTGCTGCCTGCCAGGGACAGCTCTCAGCCAGCCCTGGGAGCTGCTGACAGCACTGGGGGACAAGGTCTGGGTGGAGGGAGACAGCTGGTGAGACTTGGAAGTGTTCTCCTTGTGCGGTGAGGATGGTGCAATGATCAGGACTGCTCCCAGCATGACATTTAACTACAGAACATTTCCAAATAGATTATAAAGGGAGCACAGCAAGTCAGGGGCTGCATAAAAGGGAAAATCCTGATTTTATAATCTACTGCTCAGGGATGCCAAGATGGAAAATTGAACATTGATATTCATATGTGTGTTCAGATTGAGAACAATAAGAACAATTTCTCTCAGGTCTGAATAAACCAGGCAAAGAAAGAGATCAGCAGAGGGTCCCTTACAGGCACCATCAGTGTTGTCTTTCCAGCCTCCTCTGGGTTGCTCTGACTTTGCCATCAGAGCCTGCAGAGGCAGAGCTGGCCCTGGCAGTGCCCTGTGCTGGGAGGGGTCTGCAGGGCAGAGCTGAGCCCCCAGGGCTGGGCTGGGCTCTGGCAGCACTGGCAGGGCCCAGCCCTGGGCACAGGGAAGCAGCAGCTGGCAGGGAGAGCTCCAGGCAGCAGAGCCCTGGGCAGGCAGTGGGGGGAAAGTGACACCAAGCTGGGCTGGGATATTTCAAGTCATCTCCAAACCAAACTATTCCATGATTACTGTTCTTACAGATCCCCATGCCAAGACACAGTAAATGTCCAACAGCAGCTCCATCAGGCACTTCCTCCTGCTGGCATTGGCAGACACGCGGCAGCTGCAGCTCCTGCACTTCTGCCTCTTCCTGGGCATCTCCCTGGCTGCCCTCCTGGCCAACGGCCTCATCATCAGTGCCGTAGCCTGCGGCCACCACCTGCACACCCCCATGTTCTTCTTCCTGCTCAACCTGGCCCTCACTGACCTGGGCTCCATCTGCACCACTGTCCCCAAAGCCATGCACAATTCCCTCTGGCACACCAACAACATCTCCTACTCTGCATGTGCTGCTCAGCTGTTTTCTCTTATGCTATTTCTTGCAGCCGAGTATTTCCTCCTGACCATCATGTGCTACGACCGCTACGTGTCCATCTGCAAACCCCTGCACTACGGGACCCTCCTGGGCAGCAGAGCTTGTGCCCACATGGCAGCAGCTGCCTGGGCCAGTGCCTTTCTCAATGCTCTGCTGCACACAGCCAATACATTTTCCCTGCCCCTGTGCCAGGGCAATGCCCTGGGCCAGTTCTTCTGTGAAATCCCCCAGATCCTCAAACTCTCCTGCTCACACTCCTACCTCAGGGAACTTGGGCTCATTGCTCTTAGTGTCTGTTTAGGACTTGGCTGTTTTGTGTTCATTGTTTTCTCCTATGTGCAGATCTTCAGGGCTGTGCTGAGGATCCCCTCTGAGCAGGGAAGGCACAAAGCCTTTTCCACCTGCCTCCCTCACCTGGCCGTGGTCTCTCTGTTCCTCAGCACTGGGGTTTTTGCCTACCTGAAGCCCCCCTCCATCTCCTCCCCATCCCTGGATCTGGCCCTGTCAGTTCTGTACTCGGTGGTGCCTCCAGCCCTGAACCCCCTCATCTACAGCCTGAGGAACCAGGAGCTAAAGGCTGCATTGAGAAAATTGATGAGTCGGTATTTTCAGAAGCATTAAACTCTCTTCTGCTGCAGAACTTTCAGAATTTAACTCTCTAAAATCTCAGCCTTTTTTTTCCCTGTATTTGTCCATTTTTTCTATGATATTTTTTTTCTATTGTAATGTTTCTTACAAAATACTATATTATTAATCTTTGCATTTGTACATTACTATCTACCCTTCTTTGGAAACACAAATCTTGCAGGAGGTCTGTTCCCTTTGCCTTTAAATAAAAACTGGCCCTGTCCTCTGAGTCCAAGATGCTTCCCCAGCCTTTCTCTGTCTGCACAGGGGCAGTGCCTGTGAGCAGAGGTGGAGGGATCAGACTCCCAGCACAGCAGCACAGCCAGGGACAATGGCCCTGGCTCTTCCCACACCTGCTCTCCCCAACTCCACCCTCTCCTTCCCAGCCCTTCTGTGGCTGTAAGGCCGCAGTGCTCCGGCAGCTTGGGCACTGTCCTGCTGTGTGTCCGTGCTGTGACCGCAGGCAGGGACAGCCCATGGGCACAGCTGGGACACAGCTGGGCTGCAGCACAGCAGCTCCATCAGCAAAGGGCATCTCCTGAGGGCAGGCCAGGAAGGCTTTGCCCTCCTCCAGAGCTGCTGTCAGCAATGTGCTCCAGGAATGCCCTGGCAAAGCAGAGCCCAGTGCCTGGGGCAGAGGGGCAGTGTGCAGGGGGCACACAGCAGTGTCCTGGCACAGCCAGAGCTCCTGGGATGGACCTGAGGGAGCAGCAGAGCAGGGCCTGGGCTGTGTCTTTCTTCTGGGCACAGCCTGGGAAGGTGCCCCAGGGCAATTGTCCCACACCAGCCCCTGCCACCACCAAACCCAGCACTGGACTCTGCCCCACCTGCAGGAGGCTGTTTGTCCCTGCATGGAGGGACACCAAGTGAGCAGGCCAGCAGGCCATGTTTGCTCTGTACTGAGGAGATTTCAGCAGAGTGCTGTGTTTGTGTGGGGAGATGAACCTGAGTGAGCACAAACACCATCATCAGCACTCGGGGGGGCACAGTTCTGGGGACACAAACAGTGCCTTGAGGCCACTTCACTCTGGAAAAACACCTGAACTCAGTATTGGGCCATGGTTAGGACTGTATAAAGACAGAGAAACATCCAGGGCAGGGAAGCTCCAGGAAAGAATGCCCAGGACAGCCAAGGACTGCACAGAGAGGCCATTGGGGTGGGGAGAAATCAGAGCTGCCTCCCTTCTGAACCACCCCAAGGACCTGGACAGAGCTGTGCTGTGTTCTGGGCACTGACCTGGAACTGAGGGATGTGGAAAAGGCCTCTGGTGTCAGCGATGTTGATAAGGCTGGGCAGTGTCACTGTGAGACCTCTCTCAAACCCCTTGGAAAGGGCAGAGCCATCCCAGAGGGTCCTGGGCACTTGGGAAGGGCAGACATGGAACCAGTCTGCAAACAGGGCAGGGAGGGACACTGGGACAGTCACAGACTGGTCAGGCTCAGCAGGGAAGGGCATGTGGCAAATCCTCCTGCAGCCATTGCAGGCACTGGCAGCACAAGGCAGGGATTGCAGAGCCCCCGTGGGAGGGAAAAGAAGGGGATGTTGTGTGCCCAGACTTCAGCCAGGCCTGTGACATGGTCTGCTGTGCTCTCCTCAGAGCCAGACTGGAGAGAGCTGGGCTGCAGGAGTGGGACATGGGGTGTCTGGGAATTTGGCTGAACAGTCAGGGTCAAATGTCACCCATGGGACAGAGTCCTCTTGGCAGCCACTCCCTGGTGACATCCCTCAGTGACCAGCCCTTGACCACCACCGTGGAACATTTCTATTATCGCTACAATGGCATGAAATGCACTTTCAATTCCTTTGTTTGTGGATATTCCCATGCTACAGGGAGTCTGTGACCAAACTCATCCAGTTAATGGTGACAGCTGAACATAATTGGGCAAGATGATTGAGTTGGGTAAATTTGTCTTGATGTCAGGTATCAACCAATCCAGTAGAAAAGGCAGAAAAAAACTTATGCATCTAAAGAAAGGCAGTTTGAAGTGGAAAAACCCAAATCCAACAAAAAAAACCCTACCAAAAAATGCTGTCCAAATGTACGCACAGCAAGACAAAAATCCCACAAACAAACCAACCACATAAAGCAAAGGCCAAACAGAAGGTAAGCAAATCCAGGGGAAATCTCCTATCAGTGGAAAATGTTTAAACACCTTGTGACAGGAGAGGATTTTGTCTATATCAGTGCTGTTTGGAAAGAAAAATGTCTCTAAATAGAAATCAATCCCCTACAGCCCTTGCCCCCCATTTCTCTCAGTTTATTTCTGATCATGGTGTGACATGGAATGGAACATCCCTTGGGTCAGTCCAGCCCAGCTGTCCCATCCCTGTTCCCTCAGGAACACTTACCCACCCCAAGCCCAGAGGTTGGAGGGGGTTGCAGACACCCTTCATGCAGGGTGAGCACTGTGACAAGGACAGGAGAACAGAACAACATTTACTCTTATCAAGGACAGTAGAACAGAACAGCACAGCCTTGGAGAAATGGATAAAGGATGTAGCTGAGGCAAACAGAAGCCACACAAATTGCAAGCAGGATGCCAGCTTATCTCTACAAGGCTGATAAAGCAGAAATTATGCAAAACAAGGAAATTGCCATTTTTCAAAAGCAGGGATTGAGGAACAGCCCCCTCACAAGGACACCAGATGTTGAATACAGACCTAACAGAAACATATAAGGACTTGTGATAAGGGGTATAAATATGTCAGCTAAAGTCAGAGGAGTTGGGGATAGCTCATGAATACATTATCAGTGTGTCTGATATAATCTCTCTTCATTCGATGCTCAGTGCACTTGAATGGATGAATAATTGCCCCTGAGTGACCACCATGGTATAATAAAGAATATCTGTTTCCAAATACTCAAAACTGTGTTCAGGAGTTTCTATCCCGTGGGTTTCAGTATAAGTGATTTCCTTGACTCCATTATGGCCCTTGCACGTTTTCACAATGGCCCCTTGGTTCCATGAGGTCCTGCTGTATGACCATGGACCCTTGGTTCCATTAGGGTCCTTATTGTCAAAATGGCCTCCTTGGTTCTGCACTGCCACAATGCTCTCCTTGGTTCCACGAGGCCTTGGTGTGTCACAACATCCCCTTGGTTCCATGAACTGCCATGGTGTCTCCACGGTCTCTTGGATCTGCAGTATCACAATGGACAGTTGGTTACAAGCAGCCCCACAGTGTCACAATGAATATTTGGTTCCATGGGTCCCCACAGTGTCACAATGGCCCCTTGGTTCCCCAAAGCCTCACTGCATAACAATGGCCCCTCAGTTCCACAAGGTTTTGTGCTGTCAGAAATGGTCTACTTGGTTCTGCAGTGTGAAAATGGCTGCTTGGTTCCATGAAGTTCCTCAGTGTCACAGTGTTCTCCTTGGTTCCATGAGGTTCCTCAGTGCCACAGTGGTCTCCTTGGTTCTATGAGGTTCCTCAGTGTCACAGAGGTCTACTTGGTTCCATCAGGCTCTGCAGTGTCACAATGTCCCATGGTTTCCATGAGCTTCTGTCCTATCAACCACGTCCTTTGTTCCAGTGAGACCCTGCAGTGTCACAATGGCCCCTTGGTTCCATGAGGTTCCGTGGTATTGCCATGGTCTCCTGGGATCTGCATTGCCACAATGAACAATTGGCTCCATGGGACCCTGCTGTGTCACAATAAACCCTCAGTGCCATGAGGTTCTGGAGTGTCTCAATGATCTCCCTGGTTCAACGAGGCCATGGAGTGTCACAATGGCTGCTTGGTTCCATTGCTTCCATAGTGTCAACAATGGTCTCCTTGTTTCTGCAGTGTCACAGTGGACCCTCGGTTCCATGAGGTTCCCAAATGTCACAGGTCTCCATGGTTCCATGTGGCCCTGCTGTGTCACCACGACCCCTTGGCTCCATGAGTTTCTGTGCTGCCAACAATGGTTCCTTTGTTCCAATGAGGTGCTGCTGTGTCACACTGGACCCTGGGTTCCATGAAGTTCTTCAGTGTCACAAGGGCCCCTTGGATCCATGAGGTCCCACAGTGTCACCATGGTCTCCTTGGATCTGCATTGTCACCATGGACCATTGGTTCCATGTGGCCTCGCTGTGTCACAAGGGTCTCCTTGATCCCCTAATTCCCCTCCCTGTCACAATGGAGCCTTGTTTCTGGGAGGCTCCGAGCTGTCACCATTGTCTCCTTGGTTCCATGAGCCCCTGCTGTGTCACAAGGGTCTCCTTGGTTCCATGAGGATACAAAAGCTTTGCATAAACATTGAGCAACACCTGCTTAACACAGCTGGGAACATCTGTCTGCATTCCAAAGAGGGGTTAAAGGTGAGAATGGCACCAGCAGCTTCCATCTGCAACAGAGACACAGGGAAATGACAGGGACAGAGAATTCAGCTGAAAGAGTCAGAGAATTCTGATAACAGAGATCATTTCTGGTCACACTGTCCCTTGTAGAAAGGTGACATCATTCCAGGCAGCCTGTACTGAGCATGTGGTTCCTGAGTGGGGCTTTGTTGTTTAGGAAACCTGCTCAGGCTTTTCCATTCTTTCCTCACAAACAGGAAAACTTCTCCAATTATGTCCTCTAAGGAGCCCATGATGAGCCTGTGTTGGTGATGGAAGCTCAGAGGGACTGACATTGAAACTGCATGAAAAACAGAAACTCCCCAACAACATCTCAGTGTTAGAGAATTTAGGCATTTCTTTATTCCGGCCAGGGTGTTTTTGTGGCCAGCATGTGCAACAGAAATCATTCCAATCACACTTGCCGGCGTTTCACCGTGAAAATCATTCCATCACACATGGTTCTTTACTAGGCTTTTCACATATTTATTTATACAGACAAAACCCTAAGAAATGCCTGTTTCTGAAAAAAAAATACTGACCTTAAATTGCACAGCTCTTAAGATTGGACCTCCTATTGATTATTGATTCCTTTGCCTTTGATGTGAATTAACCCCTCATTCTTTCACTGTCTTCCAATCTTTTCCCAGACCAGGTGTCTCCACCCACACTGGGGGTGATGTTCATTAATGTTTGTTTACCTCCTGTGTATCTCCTGTCTATTCCCAATCTGTAGATGTTAAACTCATCAGGTCAACCTCAGTGAACAGAGTCTTTTGAAGAGAAATTTCAATTCCCCTTCCCCTGGGCAAAGGCAAACCAACCCCTGACTGAAGTTACATTAAAAAAAATTAAAATTTGTATCATGTCCAACAATTCCATTAGGTTCCAGCTAACAATGCTCTCCTTGGCTCCATGAAGCCCCACAGTGTCACAGCTTCCCCTTGGTTCCACAAAGCCCTGCAGTGTCACAAAGTTCTCTTTAATTCCATGAGACCCCACAATGTCACAGTGGCCCCTAGGTTCCATGTGCCCCACACTGTTCCATGAATCCTTAGTTCCATGGGGTCCTGTAGTGTCACAATGATCTCCTTGGCTCCATGGTGCCACAATTGCCACGATTTCCATGGTACCAAAACTGCCCCTTGGTCCCAGGAGGCCCCAGAGTGCCCCAATGGCCCCTTGCTTCCATGGCACCATGTAGTGTCACAAGGGTCTCCATGATTCCATACTGCCCTGCAGTGTCACAAAGGTCCCTTGGTTCGATGAGGTTTGGAAGAGTCACAATTCACTCCTTGGTTCCATGAGGCCCTGCTGTGTCACAATGTCCACGGTTCCATCAGGTTCCACAGTGTCACCATGGTGTCCTTGGATCTGCAGTATCTCAGTGGTCTCCTTGGTACCTCCCAGTACTGGGCCAGTGCCTTTCTCTATGCTCTGCTGCACACAGCCAATACATTTTCCCTGCCCCTGTGCAAGGGCAATGCCCTGGGCCAGTTCTTCTGTGAAATCCCTCATATCCTCAAGCTCTCCTGCTCCAAATCCTATCTCAGGGAACTCGGGGTCATTGCTGATAGTGCCTGTTTAACTTCTGGATGTTTTGTGTTCATTGTTTTCTCCTATGTGCAGATCTTCAGGGCTGTGCTGAGGATCCCCTCTGAGCAGGGACAGCACAAAGCCTTTTCCACCTGCCTCGCTCCCCTGGCTGTGCTCTCCCTGTTCCTCAGCACTGCCACATTTACCTACCTGAATCTCCCCTCCATCTCCTCCCTATCCCTGGATCTGTCCCTGTCAGTTCTGTACTCAGTGGTGCCTCCAGCTCTGAACAGGAGCTCAAGGCTGCACTGTGGAGACTGATGAATGGACAATTTAGGAACCATTTCAGTTGTAGAAAATTTCTGCATAGCTCTTGTAATAACTAATCTTTGATAGTTCTCTTGGTTTTGTTACTGTTTTTTTTATTTCCTTCACTGTTTTTTTCCTCTGTTTTCAGTTTTTAATATTGTCCATAAACTAGGCACCTTGTTTCTGCCATCTCTCCTATTTTCTTTCCTATCCACCTTTACTGTGACCCACACACTGTGTCAATGCTGAGCTCTGCTCTTGGTGGTTTGAAATGAAATAAAGGATATCCCAAAAGCCTTTTCATGACAGATGCTCCTTGTGTTCCCTTCCCTGGAGCTGCAGCAGCAATGTCTGTGTGCAGAGCTGGGGACAGATCAGTGATGGCACAGCTGGCCACACCATTCCTGATCCAGGCCAGGTGCCAGGGGCCCACCTGGGCACACTGCTGGCTCATGTCCACCCTGCTGTCCATCACTGCCCCCAGGTCCCTTTCTGCCTGGCCCCTCTCCAGCCACTCTGTCCCCAGCCTGGAGCACTGCAGGGGTTGTTGTGGTCAAGGTGCAGGACCCAGCTCTTGGTCTTGTTAAACCTCACCCTGTTGGATTTGGGCCCTGGATCCAGCCTGTCCAGGTCCCTCTGCAGAGCTCTCCTGCCCTCCAGCACATCCACACTCACACCCAGCTTGGTGCCATCTGCACATTTGCTGATGGTGCACTGTGCTCCCTTCTCCACATCATCAATAAAGATGTTAAACAGGACTGGGCCCACACTGATCCCTGCAGGACACCACTGCACACACGCTGCATGTGGCACCATTCCCCACCACTCTCTGGGCCCCGATGTCCATCCAGTTCTTAGCCCAGGGAGGGGTGAACCGCTCCAAGCCACAGGCTTCAGCTTTTCCAGGGAATGCTGTAGGATAGGGTGTCAAAGGCTAAAGTTCAAGTAGACAACATCCACAGCCCTCCCTGTATCCACCAGGCCCTGTCAGAAAACTCCTGGTGGGCAGGAGCTGGGCAGGAGGCAGCCGTGTGCCCTGGCAGCGAGGCAGGGCAGGAGCACCCAGGGCTGTGGGACCAGGACATCAAGGACGTGGATTATCCAGGGCACTGGGGCCTGGTTTGGGTTGCCCAGGGCAGGAAAGATGTCTGGCAGCTGGAGCAGGGTGAGGGAAGGGCCTCCAAGGTGGGGCTGGAGCCCTTTGGCTGTGAGCAGAGGCTGAGGGAGCTGGGCTTGTCCAGCCCGGAGCAGGGAAGGCTGAGGGGCTCCTCATCCCAGCCTGGCAGTGCCAGCCAGGAGCTGATGGAGAACACAGAGCCAGGATCTTCACCGGGGGGCTCTGGGGGGAGACAAAAGACAATGCGTGGAAAGAGGGAAAGAGGGGAGATCAGACAGGACATGTGGAAAACCTTTGTTCCCATGGGCTCAGACAGGTTCTGAAATGATGCTCTGTCTCTGTCTTTTGGGATTTCCAGTTTCAGACCAAATCTCACCTTGAAACACTTGGTCTGACCCAGTTTCTGCAGACTTGATAAAATATTTTCCATGTTAATCCCTATTTTGGAATGGGCCACAGCAGATTTTTATGGGACAGGAGCAGTCCTAGTGATGTTGGGGACCTGCAGCTTGCGAGGTTCATGACCACATGTCATAAGTTGGGGCATTTAAGTACTTGAAGAAACGTCCAAGTTTTCCCACCAGGAGAAAACAGAAATTTCCTGGATGTGTACTGATGGCAGGAGAAGAAATCCTGCCCTTCCCCTCTACCTGTGTTACCACTGTACTGTCTATTATTTCATATCCCTCTTCATTTGGATGTTTCCACCACTCCTGTTTAAATGGCCGTGTCTAAGGATGACTCTTCACTAGATCAGCTGGTTCTGTGGCCTTCCCATTGCTCCCAGATTTCCTTCTCCAGTTGTTCTCTGGTCATTCCACATCAGTCAACATCTTAATTGTGTTTACATCTGTCACAGAATCAGCTTTTTCTAATGTCTTTGTCTAAAATTGTTCCTGCATGGAAATCCCTTGTGCATGGAAGAAATATTAGGCACGGCTTTGATATTGCAGAGATGAGGGAAGAATTTTGATCTTCATTAAATTTTATAGTTGCTACATTATTTTACGTTGGCCATGAAGAGAAACCTTTCTGTGCCTCAGAGTCTCAGCAGTTTCTGAGCCCCAAAGGACACAAACCTGATGAGCTCTGGTGCCCACTGCACTGGTGGCTCTTGCACCTCCCTCCACAGCCACAGCAGAGCTCCCTTGTCCCACAAAGTCCCTGGCAAGGCAGGGATGAAGGAAACAGGACAGGCTGTGGGGATCAGGGGCAGGGCACGGCCAGGGATTTGGGGTGGTTGTGAGCCCAGGGCAGGAGCCGGCCCTTGGCCTTGCTGAAGCTCATCCAATTGTCCTGGGCCCATGGCTCCAGCCTGGCCAGATCCCTGTGCAGAGCTTGCTGCCCTGCAGCACAGCCACACTCCCAGCCAGCTTGGGCTCCCCTGGACACTGACTCAGGGTGCCCTCCATGGCCTGGTCCACATCAGCAAGGAACACATTGAACTGCCCTGGCCCCAGTCCTGAGCCCTGGGGACACCCCTGCATGTGGCTCCATTGCCCAGCACTCCTTGGGCTGCACTTGTGTTTGCCATGGAGCTGGGCCTGCCTTTGCTTCTGTTTGCTGACCCCAAATGAACATCCCTCTGTGTCTGGGGCAGCTCCTTCTCCAAGGAAAGCAACTGGGACTTGGTGCCAAGGAGCTGAAAGCTGCAGGCACAGCCTGGACTGGAGGAAGCTCAGATTTGCACTGGGCTGCTCTGAGTGCCAGGGCTTGGATGAGGGAAATGGTGGGGTGGGGGTAGGGACAGAGTGTGATTGATTGTCAGCCATAAAGGGTCTGGATGTTCATATCTGCTTAGAATGCATGAGGAGGTGCTGGGGGTCAATGTCTGCTGGAAATTGCTGAGATCAATCTATAAACTGGAAAAGAATTAATGGGAAAACCATATATTCTTGCTCATTATTTTGAAATGAAATATGTTACAAATTGAGTGAAAGCTTAGACAAGGCCTGCGTTTTGGTCAGGTTTCTGGCAGTAGCTCTCTTTCAGGATACCTGAACCCCAAATTGTTCTTGCCTACAAGTTCTAGAGAATGGAAATTTAGGTCTATTATAAAATGAATTGTTTACGGCATGGACTCAAGATTAACAGACAAGAGATGTTAAATGGACTACTTACTGCCCAGCATAAACCAAAGAAGTACAGGTAGATACAAACCCAGTGCACAATAAAGTTACCTATATTACAGCTAGTGAAGAAATAGCAGAGATCAGGAGTCAATGTAACTTACCACTGAACTGATGAGGGAGTGCACATGGAGCCCTTTCACTCAGCTTCCAGAAAAGGAACCACAAAGATTCATCATTCAGACTTGGGAGTGAAGCCCTACCTGTTTCCAGGGACTATGCAGAAGAGTTTTGTATGGTGAAAGTTTTGTGTATATTTTATAGTTTGTACAGTGAAGTGTGTGTCACTCAGAAATTCAAGGCTTATCTCCCTCCCTTCAGTCTGCTCTCAAGGCAGGATGTTCATGGTCAGCTGGGAATTCCACCTCCCTGGCACCAGAGATAACTCAGCACAGGACAGATGTCCAGCCTGGGTTATCTCAGCAATTGCTGAGAGGGGGAAGATGCCCTGAGTGATGGCCCAGCTGATGGACAGAACAGATGAGCTCTGCTGTGCCACAGGGGAAGTCCTGCTGCAGGAACCTCCTGGAACCAGGGGGCCGTTGTGACATTGTGATGGGTCCTGGAACCAAGGAGAGAGACCATGGTGACACCAATGAACTTCATGGAACCAGGGAGAGAGACCATGGTGACACCAATGAACATCCTTGAACCAAGGAGAGCGACCATGGCGACAGCAATGAACCTCATGGAACCAAAGAGAGACCATGGTGACACCAATGAACCTCATGGAACCAGGGAGAGAGACCTCGGAGACACCAATGAACCTCATGGAACCAAAGAGAGACCATGGTGACACCAATGAACCTCATGGAACCAAGGGGCCTTTGTGACACTGCAAGACCTCAGGGAACCAAGGAGTTCAAAGGTCTCAAACATTCTTTCCAGGCTTCTGCCTTGGGGAAGGGGGAACCTCCTTGGTGGCACCTTGGGCTGGCACACACCTGAGGAGTGACTCTGTTTTTAATGGTGAAAGTTAGGAATTCTAGATTCTTCTAAAAAAAGTAAAGGAAAATCCTGTCTCTGTCTCAGTGCAGCCAGTTCTGCAAGCAAAGCTCGTCCCAGATGAGGGAGGACACACAGGATGGAGTTGGGGAATATGGAGCAAGGTTATCTGCACTGGGTCAGACCTCAAGTCACAGCTCCTCTGAGCAGGCCAGAGCTCCTGAGGAGAGACCCAGGATCAATATCAGTCACAGAGTGCTGCAGTCAACTCTGCTCTAAACAGAGCAGTATTAAAAACCATTCATTCAAAATAGGAATGGATATTTCTTAGAAGCTCTTTGAAATATTTCTCCCTAAGTGGATTTGAAAACCTTCTTGATGAACTGCAACAGACCAGAGGGAAATCAAGGCAGAGCCGTGGTTTGTCAGGAGTTCTTTGATCCCAGTGAGCCCCGTGGTGCTTTTGGTGCTGAGCCCTTGAACCTCTGGACCTGAGAGGAGATTGCAGTTATCTTTCCAAGAGTGAGAGTCAGAAGAAAAACCCAAAGTGTCTCAAAGCATTAATGGGTGCCACTGAGGTCCATCCCCAACACAGGATTCTCTTTGACTCCTTGGAGGAGGGAACTGGAGGCCATGATTGCACAAAAACCTCCCAGACTTAAAGAACAAAGGACAAAGGAAAGTACCTCAAAAATTGAAGTATCTTTAAGATCCCATGAGGCCCACTGAGTGTTGTTACTGACAAAGGCTCTCAAGAGACTAATTAAAGCAGAAAATGGGAGGCCATGATTGCACAAAGTTCTCAGAGACTCAAAGACAAGAGCAAAACCCAAAGTCCATGGAAAAACCTGCAGTCCCTGGGAGCATGAAGGAGCCCCCAGGGCCATTCCTGACCAAGGCTCCTCAGGGACTGGTCCCAGCAGATCCCTGAGGCCACTGGCATGTGGGGGGATGCTGAGGGCAGGACAAGGGCTGACAGTGCCCAGCCTTGCTGGGGCTGTGCCAGGAGGCCCCAGTGGCTCAGGACAAGGTGTCTGCTCACAGCCCTTGGTGGCACAGACCCTGCTGTGCCCCAGGCCACCAAGACTTGGCTTCTCTTAGTCCTCTCCTGTCATCACTGCCTCCAATTTCCTGCTCTGAATGCAACCTGGGCACACTTTCTCAGTTGTGTCCCTCAGTGGGATCCATTAAAAGGAAAAGAAACTTTGGACTTTGATTCTGACTCGGAGTTCTTGAGAGGGTTCCTAACAAACCACAGCTCTGCCTTGATTTCCCACTGGTCTGCTGCAGTAATGAGGAAAGTTTCAACTCTATTTATGGAGAAATATTTCAAGAATATTTTCTAAGAAACGTAACCATATTCCTATTTTAAATGGTGTCTTTTATTACTGTTCTCTAGAGAGCAGAGGTGATTGCAGCATTCAGTGACCGATATCGATCCCTAGTCACTCCTCAGGAGGTCTGGCAAAGAGGGGTTTTCCCTTTTTTCTTGAAGCAATCCAAAACTCCTAGTTTCCCCCACTGCAAACAGACACACTCCTCAGGTGTGTGCCAGCCCAAGGTGCCACCAAAACCACTGCAGAGCTGCCCTGGGCCAGCTGTGAGGGTGGATCATCATCCCAACCTGCACTGGGCACTGCCAGGGGCTGTGGCCATGGACACTGCACTGACCCCACTGCTGGGTTTGGGTGCCATGGAAACCATGAGAAGCTCAAATTTCCTTGGAAGTACTGGGGAGGACTGGGACATACTGGGGAACATTGGGAATGCTGAGGGGGAATCTGGGTGGACTGGGATGGACTGTGGGCGGACACAGAAACACACTGGGACACACTGGGACATACCGGGACTAAGACAGGGCAATACTGGAGCCAAGTTTGAATACTTTGAGTGATACTGGGGTATACTGGGACAAACTGGAGACACTCTGAACAGTGTGGGGATGACACTGGGGAGAACTGGGA
Source organism: Cinclus cinclus (assembly GCF_963662255.1). Classification (NCBI taxonomy): domain Eukaryota; kingdom Metazoa; phylum Chordata; class Aves; order Passeriformes; family Cinclidae; genus Cinclus; species Cinclus cinclus. The sequence goes on from NW_026912143.1 coordinate 55,985, forward strand.
GAGAGTAGGAATGAACTCAGGTGTATTGGGAGGGCCTGGAGAGGTGCTGGGGTTGTATTGAACTGTCCTAGGGATGAACTGGGCTGTACTGGGAGGGACTGGAGGGGTTCAATGGGCTGCTCCCGCCCCCGCCCATCACTGCCCGCAGCCAATCAGCGCCGGGGATCGGAGACTGGGGGCGGTGCCTGGCGACGGCGCCATCTTTCCTTTTTGCCTCTAACTCCCATCATGCACCGCGGCCCCATAGAGCCCCATTGGAGCTGGGACTACAACGTCCATCATGCCCCGCGCTCCACAGAACTCCGCTATCTGCCCCCTCCCCTCATGTCCCATAAGCGTCCCCCACACTCTCCAGGATCCCGAAGTGCCCCCTCACCATCCTCTCAGAATCCCCCAAAAGCGGCTCCGGATTCCCTGAGTGCTCCCAGCCCCACAGATTCTCGTTACAATCACTTCTAGGAATTCATCTGTCACCTCCCGCGGCCCCGCATCACATCATAACACAGGTTCCCGCTTAAAATTCCTGCCGTATCCTGCGCCCTAAAGGGCCCCGTTAGACCTCCCCAAGCTCCCCCCAAATGCTCCCGAACCGTACACGTTCCACCCTGAGCACCTCCAGTCACAGCTCGGACTCAAAAGTGTCCCCCAGGAGCCTTCCCGGACCCCAAATGCCCCGTCTGAGACACTTCCGGGACTACAGCTCCCGTCATGCACCGCGCCCGACAGAGAGACATTGCAGCTGCGCCTTCAACTCCCGTGATGCTCCGCGGCTCCATTGAACAGTATTCTACCCGCGCCTACAACTCCCATCATCCCCCCCGCCCCAGAGAGCCCCGTTCGAGCCCCCCAAGTGCCCGCCCGGACCCAGAAGGGCTCCACATTCCCCTCCCTGACCTCCAAGTTTCCCCCCTGGACCCCCAAGAGCTGCCCCGGACGCCGAGGTGTCCGTCAGAATCCCTCAGTGCCCTGCCCAGTGCCCACCCGGCTCCCTGAAGTGTCCTCCAGACCCTCAAGTTCTCTCTAAATTCCCTCCCCAGACCCAAATCATCCCCAACTGTGCCCCAGAAAAGTCTCCATGGATCCCCAAGTGGCCTTTTTTACTCTGAATGTGAAAATGATAAAAAGTATTAGAAGAGGACTGAAAAAAAGATTAATTAGCATAAGGAGGGAGAAAACAAGAGGCAATAATTAATGGAATTGTGGTACTTAGAACCCATGACCAGTAATATCTCTGGTTGCTAAAAATGTATAGATTTTAATATAAATATGAAAATTAGGCAACAAAAATAATATTTTTAGAAATAGAAAAATAACGTCATTTATTAAATTTAATTATTTTAAATTTATTAAATGGTAAACAGATAATATTTCCTTTTATATAGAAAAATATTTATAATTTTATTATTTATTAAAGTGTAATTATAAGAATAAATTTATAGGGAATTTTTATGTTTCTGGATATCAGTCCCAGATGAGCAATGTCAGACACAGTGAGGTTGGGGTGAGGAGCAGGTTGTCCAAACAGGGTCAGCCCTGAAAGGGATCATTCTTCTCTGTGCCCAGATCTCCTAAGGAGACATTCAGCATCAACATCACCTGGGGAGTGATCTATCATTTTTCTATCTCCTCTGCAATGAGCTGAAAAATAAAAATAATATGCCCTGGATTAAAACCAAAAATCATGAGGTGCACTTTGAAATCTCCCTCCTTAACAGAACTCCAAAGTGACTGCAAGCAGCTGCACAAGCCCTGGAGACTTGAGGACAATGGAAGGAAGACAAAGAGCTCCCAAGGCCTTTGTGTATTTTAATGATGCCCAGATTTGGGGATTTGGGGCTGATGGCAGGAGCCTGAGGCACTGAGAGAAGGTTGAAGAAGCTGCTGCAGGAGTCAGCAGCAAAACTGCAAGTGCCTTGGAGCATCAGTGGCCGCCATGAGTGAGGGCAGGGAGTGCCCAAGGCTCCCCAGGGCCTGGGGAGAGCAGATCCTTGAGGGCAGGATTGCAGGAGCCAAAGGCTGTGAGCAGGGAACTGCAATGCTGAGCAAGGCCTGGGCTGGCTGGAGGAAGCAGAAAGGCCAAGGCTGAGCCCAGGCCTGGGACAGCAGGGCCTGTCCCTCACGGGTGGCTCGGGGCTGTTGCTGGGGCAGTGGGATGGCAGGGGCAGCAAGGACAAATGGCATCAGCCTGCAAGCCCTGCCAGCCTCCTCAGGGAGGGCCGAGGCAGAAGCAAAGTGCGGCCCCTGCCAGGAAAGTTCCTTCTGTGGGGCCTGCAGAGGCCCTGCCCGAGCCCAGGGGACAAAGGCCTGGGTGCCTCTGGCCCTGCCAGCCCTGCCCAGCCCTTGGCCATCTCTCCTGCAGCCTGTGCCCCCTCTGTGTGCTGCATAGCGAGGAGGTTGTGGAGCTGAAGCCTTGGGGCTCTCTGTCACTCAGGAGCACTGGGGTTCCTTTTTCTCCCCAGCTCTGCCTTGAGGCACCGACCCTGTAGCTCCAGAGAAGTCATGGAGGAAAGATGTCACAGCTAACATGGCAATACAGATTTCTTTATTTTGTGTAACCACATATATAATAAGGCTCTGGGACTATATAGTCTGAAATTTGCACTACAAATGCAAATACTGAGATGAAAGTGTTAGAGACAAACGTTTTCCTGTTAACAAACACACAAAAATACATTACATGTGCCAGAAGAAAAAAAAAATACACAGGACACAGAGTGGGCATTAATGAGTAACATCGTAAGAGCTAGAAAGGAGAATGAGAGTTTCTTGCTTCTGAAAGCATGAACGATGATTTTTCTCAGACCATCCTTGAGCTCCAGTTTCCTCAGACTGTAGATTTGGGGGTTCAGGGCTGGAGGCACCACCGAGTACAGATCTGACAGGAACAGATCCAGGGATGGGAATGAGATTGAAGGGGGCTTTACGTGAGCAAATGTCCCAGTGCTGAGGAACAGGGAGAGCACAGCCAGGTGAGGAAGGCAGGTGGAAAAGGCTTTGTGCCTTCCCTGCTCAGAGGGGATCCTTAGCATGAAACCTGAAGATCTGCACATAGGAGAAAACACCAAAGAAAACACCCAGATGCTAAACAGACAATAACAGCAAGAAGAACAAGTTCCCTGAGGTAGGAGTGTGAGCAGGAGAGTTTGAGGATCTGTGGGATTTCACAGAAGAACTGGCCCAGGGCATTGCCATGGCACAGGGGCAGGGAAAATGTATTGGCTGTGTGCAGCAGAGCATTGAGAAAGGCACTGGCCCAGGCAGCTGCTGCCATGTGGGCACAAGCTCTGCTGCCCAGGAGGGTCCCGTAGTGCAGGGGTTTGCAGATGGACACGTAGCGGTCGTAGCACATGATGGTCAGGAGGGACAGCTCTGCTGAGATGAAGAACAAAAAGAAAAACACCTGAGCAGCACATGCAGAGTAGGAGATGTTGTTGGTGTGCCAGAGGGAATTGTGCATGGCTTTGGGGACAGTGGTGCAGATGGAGCCCAGGTCAGTGAGGGCCAGGTTGAGCAGGAAGAAGAACATGGGGGTGTGCAGGTGGTGGCCGCAGGCTACGGCGCTGATGATGAGGCCGTTGGCCAGGAGGGCAGCCAGGGAGATGCCCAGGAAGAGGCAGAAGTGCAGGAGCTGCAGCTGCCGCGTGTCTGCCAATGCCAGCAGGAGGAAGTGCCTGATGGAGCTGCTGTTGGACATTTCTGCACTCTGGGCATTGTGGACTGTTCAAAGAAGTTATTGACAAGCTTGGAGCAATATCTCTCATTCAATCCTATGGAATAATTTCTGGAATCCAGTCAAAACTACTTATCTTCCTATGGGGAAGCCTCACTACACATTTTTATTTTTAAGTTTAGGTTTTTGCTGCTGGATTACTCTATCATCTTCAGCATCACTCTCAGTCTGAACACGAGGGAGGCCAGAGGGAAAACAGAGCTCCCTGTACCCCAGTGCAGTCAGACCTAATGGTCCCACACAGGTGCCATTTCCTGATTACACCTTCCTCTATTTCAGCGTGAACATAAGCATTCTTAAAAAATAAAGTGGACTTTTTGAAGACTCCAGTTCAATAATCATTTTCTCTGAATCATCCTCTCTTTTCCTGTGCATCTGGACATGGAGGGATATCCAGCTTTAGTCTGGCTCTCTGCTGCCAGGAGTTGTTCCTACTGGGAGCTGTTTGTCTCTATCCAAGGCTTGTCCCTGCCAGTGCTGCCAGAGCCCAGCCCAGCCCTGGGGCCTCAGCTCTGCCCTGCAGACCCCTCCCAGCACAGGGCACTGCCCAGGGGCATCTCCCTGGCAGCAGGGCCTGAAGGGCAGCTCAGATAAACTGAGATGCTGCAAGCCAAGGTGCTGCTGCTGCTGTCTGTAGGCAGAGCAGGCTGAGGAGGAGGCACTTTGTGAGGCAGATCTGAGGCACATCTGCTGATGCCCCGTGGGACAGTGCAGGTGTCTCAGGGACACAGACACACCTGACAGCCCCTTTGCCTTGCCTTAAGGAGAGAGCTGAGAGCAGCCCTGGCCATGCAGCAGCATCTCCAGAGCAGGAGGAATCTGCCCTGATGGGGGTGGCTCCTTCCACCTCCAACTTCTGCCCACAGTCCATGGGGAGCTGCCAGGCAGGCTGAGAGCTGTCCCTGGCAGGTGGCACATGCCCTGGGCTGGCCAAGAGCCCTGAGGGCTGCAGAACAGGCACTCCAACTCTAGGTCATATTCCTCCAAGGGTGTTTCCAGGTGGAGGTTCAGATATGCATCCCCAGGCCCTCTACAAACACAAGCTGCCTGCTGCCTCTTCACCTGCCTGGAGTCCTGCCTGCGTTCATGGCAGCAAAACCAGGCTGTTCCTGGCCACAGACCAGAGCTCTGCTCCTGCAGGATGCTCTTGCCAGCACTTTACAGGATTCTGCTCTGCACGCAGCACTTTTCCTTCCCCCTCTCAACAGGCTTTGGCACACAGAGCACAACCTGGCTGGCTCTGCCATCAGCACACCCCAATCACAGGTGGAGGAAGAAGAAGCAGGGGCTGTTTTGCAGCCATGCCCAAGAGAGACTGGAAGGGTGCCCTCCCTCTGGTCTCACTTGCTTGGCTTTCTGACTGGGTCTGGGGCAGGGGCTGTGATTCCTCATTTGTGGGGACCAGAACCGCACTCAGGATCCCAGCACTGCCTGACAGCGCTCTGGACACTGGCACGGTCACGCGTCCGAGTCTCGGGCACTGTGCTGCTGCTTCATTTGTCCTTTGGCACACCCAACGCTCCTTGAGAAGCCCTGATGGTCTCTGGTTCTGCCCTCTTCCTGACCTGGGCAGGGATGGAGCATTGCTGTGCTTTCAGGAAGCTGTTGTTGAAACCTTGCAGCATTCCAGTCTCCTTTGCCCTCTGTGGATGCTTGTCATGGAATCCCTCTCAGTTGGGTTCAGAGCATAATCAGGTGGAGTGGCTCTTCTAAAACCCAGGGCCTCCAAGAGTGCTCAGCAAGACCTTTAACTCCACAGTGTTGTGGAACTGGACCTTTAGCACAGAGATATTTCCAGCCTGATCTGCCCTTGTTCCTCTGCATCTCTGCACAAAACACAGCGTGGAAGAGAACGGCAGGAAGAGCCCATGTGTCCCAGGGCTCCGGATTTGCGGCGCTTGAGCTCCACAGAGATGCAGGCAAAGAGAAGAAGCCAAACTCTTTATTGATGGAGGGTAAAGCAAAGGGAGGAGATGGAGGGGACAAAAAGGATGGGTACAGTGTGAGGGCTGGAGGGAGGGGGCAGTGAAAAGGGAGGAATGAGGCATAAGAGAAAAAAGGGATGGGCACAGTGTGAGGGCTGGAGGGAGGGAGCAGTGAAAAGGGAGAGATAGTGGAGGGAAGATGAGAGGATGGGCAGTGTCTGAAGGCTGGAGGGAGAGAGCTATGTACAAGCAGGGAGAGGGCTGAAGCCACATGAACTTCAACAGGCTCAGCTGTGCCTGGAGCTCCAGGTGGTCTCTTCTGGTCTCAAGGTTGCCTCATCTTCCATGGCATCTGGAGAGCTTAAAGGGATGCTGGTTCTTCTGAGCCAGCAGATGAGCATGGTTCTGCAGCTCTTCAATTGAGTGTATCTTGAATTCCTATGTTTGTCTGGGAAGGGCTGTCGTCTGTCATCAGGGCTTGAAAGACTGGAAGACAGAGGAAAGGAGCCATGGTCAGAGCACGGATCTGTGGGAATCCAAGGAGACCTTCCTGCTAGGGCCATCCCAGCTAGCTTATTCCATGGCCAATACAGAGGAGGGGCCAAGGGGATCAGCTGCAAGGTGTTGGCCACGAATACCCCCACCCATGTCCCTGAAATCTCTGTGTGCTCCATCCACGCCACCGTTCATCCACACAGGGAGTGAAACCCTCCACAGCAAGGGCAGGGATTGCAGCTCCCTGCCCAGGGATTGCAACTCCCCCCACCAGCCCCGCTGACAGCCCGCTGCCCTCACTCACCCTCCCTGAGCACCTGGGGCTCTTCCTTCTGCCCCCTCAAGCTCTGCCCAGCGAGCCCTGTGAACACAGAGCCTGTCACTGCCCCAGCGGCACAGCTCCCTGCCAGCGGCGCTGCCAGCCCTGTGGCCACTGGCCCTCCTTGTCCAGCAGTGCTCAGCCCTGGCCCTCGCCACCTCCTGACACCCAAGGAAGGGCACGGCTGGGAGAGGGCGGCAGCAGCCCCGAGGGCAGCCGGGGCTCCACGGCGCCGGGCCCGGATGGCGCTGCCGGGGCAGCAGCCGGGGCCGGGGCCGCGCCGTGGTGGGTGGGGAGGGACCCCGGGCTCACCGATGAACCTGATGGCCGCCTCTCGCAGGGGCTCCTGGGGGCTCTGCAGGTACGGCAGGGCCTGGCGCAGGTGCTGGGCCGCTCGGCTCCTGTCCTCTGCCAGCTGGGGAGAGCGGCGGCAGGCAGGGAAGGGTCGGGGCGGGCTCTGCCCCTTTGGCAGGCGCTGCCCTGAGGCGCCCGGCCCCGGCCTCCCCTGCCCGCCCAGCCCTGAGGCACGGCCGGCAGCCGATGGCGCCGGGCTCTGCAGGGGCAGAGGGCCGGGTGCTGCCCGGGGAGCCGCGGTGCCCACCCGCCCCGCGGCCCCGCTGGGCCGGGGCTCCGTCGGCACCCGGCTCGGGGCCACGGGAGCCTGGAGCAGAGCCCGTGCGGCCCCTGGGTGCAGCACTGGGCACGGCCACAGCTGCCAGCCCCACACAGCGAGCACCGCGCTCAGGGGGCTTCTCCAGCCTGAGCCTGGGGCTTCCAGGCCGTCCTTACCAGGCACTCGGCCAACTTCCACAGCTGCTCCTTCTTCAGCAGCTGCTCCAGATTCCTCTTCTTCAGGAATTTGGTTGCACAATGCAGCGTTGCCCGAGAGGCCTGGAGAGCAGCAGAGATGTGGAGATGGCAGCGCAGTTCAGGGCACAGGACCTGTGTCCCTGTGCCAAGGCCTGGAGGAGGCTGCAGCCCGGGAGGTGCCAGGGCAGGAGGCAGCCGAGCCCCCTCCCAGGGATGCACCAGCAGCCCACGAGTCCTCACCTCTGCCACATGCCGATTTTCATCATGACAGTGGAATAAAAGTGGGAGTAGGCTCTGGCACACAGTTGACTTAAGGGGCTTTTTTCCCTCGTCTACTACCAATTCCATCACCTTGCAGAAGAGGTCAAGGGAGAGCAGCTGCACGTGGCTGTTGTCCTGGAGGAAAGGAAAAAACCTCAGCACCAACTACTGCAGCCCCTGAACAACAGCCCAAATAATCCACAGGGCACCAAGTTTCTGGGCAGCAGCCAGTGCCCGTGGCTGAGGACACTGAGCCTTACGTTGTCAAAGAGGGCCAGGAGTGCCTGGGCCAGCTTCAGGGCGGTGGTGCTGGATATCAGGATGTCTTTGTCCTGGAGCACATTGGTGAACACGTGGAGGCTCATGCCAACCACCTCTCCATCTGCATCACCCAGCAGCTCCAAAAGGCTTTGAGACAGGCTACACATTTTTAGGGCCTGTGTGGAACACAAGGTTGTGCTGTGAAGCCACGAACGACAGCACCACCAACACTGCCCTGCACTGCAACCCCAACTGCAGGGCCCAGAGGCCAAAGGCCTGTCCCAAAGAACTCAGGGAGGTGAGGCAGGAGAGCTGGGAGCATCTGCCTCAGCTCCTGAAGTCCAGCCAGCCCAAGGGGCTGCTTTCCCCAGCGCAGCTTCAGCCGCTGTCCCCTTCTCACCATCGAGGGATCCTTGCTGAGCACCACAAGGCCTCGGAGCGCCAGGCGACGCCTCTCCCTGCACTTGCTCTGCACATGCCTTGACATGATCTCAAGGATGCTGTCAGCACAGTGAGTCAAATCCAAGCAGTCCAGGACCTGGAAGGCACAGGGCAGTGACAGGGGACCCAGCCAGCAGGAGCCCAGATCCGCACAGGGCTGAGCCCAGACAGCAGCACAGGGCACGGGCACCGTCCCAGGCAGCTGTGGCGATGACCACAGAGAGCTGGGAGGCTGCTCAGAGAGGCAGCGCTGGCCATCGGGCTCACCTCCACAAGGAATGCCAGGAAAGGCAGATCCCAGCGTGGCTCTTCCCTGCTGAGCCAGCCAAGCAGGCGGCGTGCAATCCCAGAACACACGGAGAGGGAGGCACGGCGCATCTGCCTGATGGGGGAAAAGGCACCAAGACACTGAGGTGGGCAGGCAAACCTCTCTCAGGACTGAGTCACAGAGGTCCTGTCTTTGCCCAGCATCCCTGGAGCGGATGTGGGCATTTTGGGAGGCTGCTCCTTCTGGGCACCTCCTCTCCCAGCCTTTTCCAGTCTGCTTGGCTGTCCCTTGGTGACAAATCCCTCTGGCCCATGAGCACAGGGACTGTGTGGGGCACCCCGGGCACAGAGCACAAATGTCGGGGACAGAGGGGAAATGGGGGTCTCACCTGGCCAGCAGACCCACGGCATAGTGCTGGGTGTCAGCGCAGAGCAGCGTGTCCCAGCCACGCTTGCGCTCCATGGCCATCACCTCAGGGTCATAGTGCAGACAGAAGAGCAGAGCCTTCATGGCCTGCACCGCAAACCTGTGTGCAGAGCAAAGTCCAGGTCACACTGGGAGCACTGGTGCTGGCCACAAGGGCATGGGAAGGACAGGGGGACTGGGACCTGTTGGGCTGGCTGGGAAGGCGATGTTCCTCCCGGCACGCTGTCCAGAAGTTATCAACTTCCTCTGGCATCTGCTGTGTGGTGATGACAACGTGGAAGAGCAGAGCCACAAACAGGCGGGAGGAATAAAGGATCATTGCCTTCTGGCACTGAGGCACAATTAGCCAGATCACCAGAGTAGCCTGCAAAAGAAGCAGCCCGAGACAGCGCTCAGGGCTGAGCTGTCCATGGGGCAGGGCCCGAGGGGAGACGCAGGGGGAGCAGCGGGCCCAGTGCCCCCTGAGCCTGTCCCTAGCCCAGGATTCAGCCCAGTGCCTGAGGCACGGAGAGGATGGAGAGCTGCTGGAGAGGCGACTGGAGAGCGATCAGAGGCCAGTTCCACAAACTCACAGCCAGGGCAAACACGTCTTTGTTGTCTCCATCAGAGGTGCTCATGCTGTGCAGAGGCCAATCCTCCATCACACAGAGCAGTGTGGGCAGCACCTTCTCCACTGTTGGTCCTGACAAGCCTATGGCTCTCCACATCCTTGCAGCAGCTCTGTGGGATCACAGCTCTGTGTCAGGGGGGTCTCAGTCACGGGACCATGCCCTGTACAGCTGTGGGGCCCAGGTGACAGAGCCCCAATGCCCTGAGGGGGAGGGAGGGAGCATGGCAGCAGGCTGAGCAAACAGAGGGGCCTGAGGGTCCTGGAGCTCTGTGCCTGTATGGCAGACCCCACTGGACAGGCTGTACAGGGCCATGGGCCCTAAAGGCTGTTGAGCCCTGAGCTCTCAAGGCACGTGGACCCTGTACCTGTCACACGTTGGGGCACAGCGCAGGAGGGTCAGCACCACGTCAGCAGGGTGTTCTCCAGCCAGCCTCCAAATGTCAGTGCGCAGCCTGACACCCACAGTGGCATGGGACACGAGACGCTGGTGAATGCTTTTCACCATGGCTGGCACCTGGAGGGGGTGGGCAAGACTTGGAGCACTGTCCATGGGAGACACTCCCCAGCTTCCCCTAAGAAGTGCTTCCCTCCCCGCCACACTGTGCTGGCCTCAAAGACTGAGGGGGCCCAGTGACCATGGCGTGAGTGGGCATGCACTCCTGTGAGGCCTCAAGCCCTGGCCTCAGGCTGCTTACGTTTGGCTGGGAAGAAACACAGGGCTCCTTGAAATAGTCCCCAATGAGTTCCTGACTCAGAGTGGCAGTGGTGTCAGTATTTGTGATGCCCTCAGTCTCTGCAGTGCCGGCCATGTCCTCGGTCTCTGCCATGTCAGCCTTTGCCCTGCCATCATTCCTTGCAGTGTCAGAGCCCTCTGAGCACTCAGGTGAATTTGGGCTGACATCTGGCTCTGCCTGGAGCTCGGTCAGCCTGGAGTCAGGCTCAGCTGTGCCCTCTGTAGCTGTGGTTCTGGTCTTCCTACGTCGAATGCATAGGAACTTCTGGAACCTCTGCAGGAGAACAAAGGACAGGGAAGAGAGGCAAGTTCCATGCAATGCTCCAAGCGCTGTGCTGGGCTGAGCAGTGACAGCAGGCCCAGCCCAGGTAGGGATGGCTGCAGGTACCTTCAGTGTTGTGCGGAAGCGACCGCGGGTGGGTTCCTGCTCTTGTGTCCGGTCCGTGGCTGCTCCTGGGTAAGAGCGAGTGCAGCCAGAGCTGAGGGGCTGCGGGAGAGGCCAGAGAACACAGCCCAGCCCTGTGCTCCCCAGGCAGGGACAGCCCCGGGATGCCCCAGGGGATGGAGCACGGCTGCTGCGGGGTGTCTGCCCAGCCCCTCTTCTGTCCTGTCCCTGGCCATGTCCACAGTGGGTGGGATGGGATGGGATGGGATGGGATGGGATGGGATGGGATGGGATGGGATGGGATGGGATGGGATGGGATGGGATGGGATGGAGCCCAGCTGGCAGCAGCCATTAGCCCTGTGGCCCCGCTCTGCCACTCACCATCCTGCATTGGCTGGAACTGCTCCAGCTCCTCAGGTGGTTGTGCTGGGGATACTCCAGGGCCTTTCTCTTTTTTCCCTCTGCAAACATTGAACAGGCTGAGAAATCTGCCCGCCATGTCAGAGTCTGGCCTCAAGGGCACCTTCTAGAGAGATGCCTTGGGAAAGCTGTGAGGCAACAAGTCGTGCAGTTGTGCCTTGAAGACACCCACGACAGAGATGCCTCAGGAAGGCTGCAGGACAGCAAGTCCTGCACTCTGCTCTGGAGGGCTCCTGCCACAAGGACAGGAGACTCCTCGTAAGCAATTCTGGTCACCAAGTCCCGCGGTCCGGCCGCAAGTGCACCTGCAAAAAGAGAAGCCTCGGGAAGGCCACGGGCCACCAAGTCCCACGGCCTTGCCACGAGGTCACCTGCAGGAATAACGCCTCAGAAAAGCTCCGGGTCAGACACGAACGAGTGCGCTGTGTGGGGGCTCCTCACAGCACCGCTCCGGTGCGTCCTGTCCCGTCGCCTGCTCCGAGCGCTGTGGTGTGGCTGTGTCACTGCCAGCTCCTATGTCAGCACAGGTCACAAAGGGTCCTTTGACACCGTGTCCCCTTCCATGCCATGGTGACCGTGCTGCTCTGTGTCATAAAGGCCCTTGCACACACCGCCACCTGCCCTGGGGACACCCTCAGCCCACCCAAAGTGGCCCAGCTTGGAAGGAATCCCTCGCCCCAAGTGTTTAAGGCAGCCTGACAGGATGTTTATGAGCAGCTCTAACCACCAGCAAACACTGTCCTGCTCTGCAGGCTCAGGGCAGCAGAAGGAGCCCCCAGGGCTGCTGACACAGCCGTAGCTGGAAGGGCACGGGGCCTTCCAGAGAAGCTGGCACAGCCTCCTTGGGGCACATCCCAACTGCTGGCCATCCTAAACCTGGGCGTCCAAAAGTTCCCTCTTGGTCAGCCCTTGTGGCCTAAAGCTTCAGCTGCTTTAGCTCCTGGGGCTAAGCTGCTCATGCTGAATGTGACAACTCAGAGAGAAGAATACAGTTCATCCAAATCCTTCTGGGACACTGAGAGGGGAGGCTGTGCAAACAGGAGCATGGTTTGCTGTCACCTCTCTGCCCTTCATGCCTTTCAGCACTTTGAAAGCTCAGCCAAGCGCTTTGTCCAAGGGTGCAATGAAGCAGCTGTTCCTGCTCCCAGCTCTGGCTCTTTCCTGTCTCTGACCTTGACTGGTTTTGTCCCTCTTGCTGTGCCCTCTGTTCCCCCTGTGCTCAGTGGCTGCTCCCCAGGACTGTGGAACTGGCACAAATCAAGGGCTCCAGCCCCTCCTTTCTCTGCCCTTGCAGCTGCCTGGTCACAGCAGCCTTTTCCATCTGGTAGCTCCACATGGAGAGGGAGTCCCCACCTCTGTTCCCTGCACAACCTCCAGGAGCCCAGGGCTGCCATCTCCAGTCCCTGCTGGCACAGAGGGCTCCCAGGTGCCCCAGGCTGCTGTGACACCACTGCACACGGCAGGGAACAGTGCCAGGGGCTGTGCTCAAAGTCAGGTCCATGTGCTGCTGCTGCTGCTGCTGCTGCTGTGGGTGTCGTTTGTCCAGCCGTGCCCCAGAGTCAGGGATCAGATGCAGGCACTGCTGCTGCTCCCTCGGGATCAGCCACAGTTTGGGTGTTGCTGTCAGTGCCAGCAGAAGCGGTGGCTGGAGCAGAGGGTGCTGACAGTGCCCCAAGCCCCGGGGCCAGAGGGGTCCCTGGGCTGGGGCTGGGAGCTGGGAGGGAGCTGCCCCTTGTTCTCCCTCTGCCCCACACAGAGCTGGGCCGGGCACAAGGGGGGCAGCCCAGCAAACAGGGAGCCTGCGAGTCCCTTCCAGCCCTGTCTGCTCAGAGCTTGGGCCTTGGAGCTGCAGGTGGACAAAGGCAGCTGCTCCTGGTCCCTCGCTGTGTCCCCGTGCTCAGCAGTGCTGCTCCATCAGTCTGTGCCCAGCAAGGGGGAAAAGCCTCAGCCCTGCAGGGCCAGGAGCTGCCGGGCTCTGCCTGAGCAGCTCAGCCAGCGGGAAGGAGCTGCTCCACACGGGAACCAGGAGCAAAGGACTGTAGCACCTCGTTCTTGGGCAGAGCCCCGATTCTCTGGGGGAATAGCAGAGCTGTTCTCATGCACTGCTGTGTCAGAGCTGCAGGTGCTGTGCCTGCAAACACAGGGCTTGAGATCTGCACAAGGATTCTGCAACTCGTGACTGGATCAGGATGTCACCAGTGCTAAACTTTAGTTTAGTCCAAAGCAACCACTCTGCATCTGCTGCTGCTATCTGCTATAATTATTTTCAGAGTATCCAGACAAAAGTAAACAGAGGAGGAGCCTACATTTTCATTGTTTATCAGAAATGCATCTCATTTTGCTGTACATTCCTTTCTTAGGATGTGTTCTCTCTATTTAAAGAAATAGAAAAAAAAGTAAAAAACAGAACAAAAAGTGAAAGTGAAAGTTTAGAGGAAAAAAACCCCAATGTGTAGTGAAAAATCTTCTGTAACTTTGGATTAATTAGTATCTGATCTTTTTTAAAAAGACAACTAAATTATTTGCTTTGTGAAAGTTCTGATGACATGGATCCATATTACTGACCTCAGCATCCTTTTTTAAAAGATTTTGGGATTTGATTGCAATATTAAATCATTTTTAATTGTGGTTGAAGAAAGAGAAAATTCAAATATGGATTGTGCATGATTGTGTTTTGAAGGTAAAAACACTGCAGTTTGAAACTGTAACCTCAAGTATTGAAAATTAATGTGATAACTCCAAATGGATTGGGTGACAGCAGCTTTTCCTATAGGATGTGCAGCATCAGAAAGACTTCATCAGTGAGGTTGTGGGTGCTTTTATCTTTGTCCTGTTCCACTCTGGGATGTCATGAAACGGGAATTCACCTGCCACCATCCACAGTCACCCTCTGACATTGCGGATCCTTGGACCTTGTGTCCCCAAAGCAGACACAAAGTGTTTCTGCAGCTACCCCCTTGGCACAAATCCACGACGACTGGGATTTTTCCAAGTCTCATGTCTCCATTGTGCCATATTCCTCAATTAATAGCAGCCCATCCCAATGAATCCAGGAATTTACTCAGATGGTTGTCAGCTCCACTTCCTGCCTAGAAATCCTGAAACTGCTCCCAAATGCTGCTGCCTTCAGCTCTTGGACACCTACTCACAAAGCTGGGGAACAAATCCCCTGTCCCCTGCCTTACAAGGTGAGTTATGCCACAGTTAGAGCTCTGTGGGAAATGTCTGTGCATCCATATCCTTTTAATATATCCATACATGGGGGTGTGCATGGATGTGTATGGTATAGAAAGGAAGGGGTGTGCAAGCAACGTGACTGACACTTTCACTCTCCATGTTGGTCCCACAGGTACAAAGACAATATGGATAGCCTGGCACAGTCAGACCTTTCTGTCCATGGATACAGAGACATCCCAGAGCCCCTGGCACAGTGAGACCTTTCTGTCCAAGGATACAGAGACATCCCAGAGCCCCTGGCACAGACAGACCCTTCTGTCCATGGATACAGAGACATCCCAGAGCCCCTGGTACAGACAGACCTTTCTGTCCATGAATACAGAGACATCCCAGAGCCCATGGCACAGTCAGACCCTTCTGTCCATGGGAGCACATTGGGGGTGGGTGGGCAGTGAGTCCTGGACAGGAGCCAGACCTGTGTCCAGCCCTGCCAGGCCCTGCCAAGGCTCAGTGCTGGCTCCTCTGGAATGGGAAAGCCCTTCAGCCTTGTCCCTGCCCAGAGGGGCAGTGCTGGCCTGGCAGCACAGGCTGTTTTCCCCACAGGCTGCATGAGATGAGAACACAACACTTGCAAACACTGAGTGCAAGCCACAGCTCTGGGTGCTCCCCATGCACCTCAGCCCTGGTTCCACTCTCTGCCCCAGGACTGTGAAGTAAAAGGCAGGTGGGGGAGAGAACTGTTCAGAGAAGGACTGAGCTAGAGCTTGAGCAGGCTGAAAAATATCATTTGGGGTCATCCCAGATTGATTTCTTTTCAGAAGTTATTGAAGAAATTTACTTTTTGGAGGATGTCATGTTTTCCCTTGGAGGTGTACACTCTGCAAACTTGAGCTGCGTTGCCGAAATTCTCAAGCAAGTCTCTGCTGCAGGTCACTCCATTTCTCCTTTGGCTGATGCCAGCCTGGTGCTGAGCTGCAGCAGAGCCCTGGCAGAGCCCAGAGCAGCCTCAGCATCCACAGGGCCCGGCTGCAAGGAGAGAAACCAGAAATTGCCCATCAGCTGAAGGCTCCTGTGCCCCTTGTCCCAGCTGCCACGGTGCCCAGGCCATGCTGGCCGTGCCCAGAGCAGTGCCCATCACTGCTGCCTTGGGCAGCAGAGCAGGAGGGCAGGACATGTGCCCAGCCTGCAGCCAGCCATGGCACATCCACCTCCTCAGCAGCTGCCACAGCAGGATGCTCCTGTGCTCGCTGCCATCTCCCAAAAGCTCTCATCCCACCGTGACAAGAAGATGGGGACCCACCTCATGCCATCGCTGCTGGAAGAAAAGCTGGTCCCAAGGGATGTCCTCAGCCTTCTCCAAGGGCATGGCCCATCCACACCGCAGCTGGTCCCGAGCACTTCCTGATCCACACTGGAGCCCACCTGGAACACTTCTTTTAGAGAAAGAATCAACAAATTAATGAAAATAGATTACAGTCCAGAAGGGGAGAAAAGAAAAATGGTAAAAAATCTCATCTCTGTCAGGCGCTTGAGGAAGGCCCAACCCTAGATGCCAGGGAAAAAGCCACCCACCGGTGAGAGAAGCCCATGCTTTCTCCCTTTTCCCCTGCACTGGCCCCACAAGTCATGGTGATCCCAAAGCAAGCAAGGGCAGTGGAGCAGCCCAAGCCCTTCCTTGCCTGCCAAGGAAAGCAGCCATGCCCAGTTCTGGAGTCCCACCTCACTCCCACCATGGGGCTTTGTTTGTGTCGTGCTGGCTGCCCCAGCCCGGGGCACGGTGGGTGCTGGGGGCTGTTGGCAGGGCCAGGAGCTGACTCCCATTTCATACCCACCCCAGCCCATCCTCCTGGCCCTGCCAAAAAGCAGCTTGGCAGATGACAGAAGAATCAGTTTTATCCTCCCCAGCAAAGGGGGAACCTTTGCTTCCTGGCCAGGCTGTGCAATGCCCAAATCTGGGAGCATCCCCCTGGGTCTGGACTCATCTGTAAATTCGCCGTGGAGCCTGGCTTTGAAGAAGGTGCCAGAATCCAAGTCCATCTTCAGCTTGCCAGTGGCCAGGTGGAGGAAGAGGTTGTCATCCTTGATGTCATCCTCACTGTCTCCAGCAGCAGCAGCCCCACCTGCTACAGCTTCTCCAGGGGCTCCTTCTCCTTCCCTGGGGTGAGACCAGGCTCTCAGTGTTCTGCCCAGGGCCCAGCTGTCAGTGAACCAGGACAAGCCAAAGCAGCTCAGATGGTGGCCACCAGTGCTGGGCAGAGCAGCTCAAGGGCTGTGTGTTCCCACCTGATGACCCCTGTGCAGTGACACAGGCAGGACAAAAAAGTCTGGGCTGCTTTGCTTCTGATTGCCAAGGCCTGTGTGCAACTGGAACTTACCAGAGCCCTGCATCCAAGTGTGCCTGTGGCTCTCTCCCTTCTTCTATGGCAGGTGAATTTGCTGCATCCAAGGGTCACAAAACAGGTCTTCTAATGAGGGCCTTTCCATGTGGAGCATGGATAAGCACCATCTGATCAGATCTTGGCACTCTGGACAGAGAAAGCAGAAACCACCGGTCAGTTGGAGGAGGCTCCAGTCTGCTTTGCCCCACTGTTCTCATGCTCAGGCTGTGCTGCATGTGCTGAGAGCTGGGCCTAAACCTTCTCTCCTGGTTTGAAAGACACGTGTTTGCTACGGAAAACAGAAGCTTCCCTTTGGACTGAAAAAAACCAAATGTGATTCTTCCGATTATTATAATTTTGGAATTAAGAGAGCTCTCAGGCAAAGATATGGGGGTAGGAATAACAGTTCTTTACTTGTATATCTAACACGACAAACAAGAACAACAACAGCTATGAAATTACCCACAAACAGAACAGTAACTGAGTCCCAGTGTTTTTTGGCTGCAGGCACCTTTTCCCTGAGCTGCAGTTCCCGGTGCTGGGGGCGGGCGGGTCCCGCAGAGCTGCAGGAGGGCTGGGGGTGATGGCAGAGATGTCCCAGGGGGAGAGAGAGATGGAGAGAGCTCTCCGCTCACGGTGTGGGTCCCAGTGCTCAGCAGAGTGCTGGATGGTGGTAGTTCACAGTGAGAAGGCAGCAGGGCAGGTTCCGATAGTGGTTTCCCGACGCTGGGATGGCGGAGATGGAGGAGAGGCGGCGATCGTCCTTCTCGTCCGAACTCCGCGGGAGAAATGGGCCAAGGCCCAGCCTTCCTCTTCCTCTTCTGGCTGTTTGAATCTCGCGGGGTTTGTCTCTTCCCTCCCGTCCCCTCCCCCTTGTCACCAGGGCCCAGTCAACAGGTATCTTAGCATGACAATGGGGAAAATTCCACAGAGGGAAAAGGGAAAGAAACCAACCCCCAACATTATCCACCCCGAATTTTCCCCTACCATCATGCCAAATCAAATTAAAATCTTCAAATTATAGACATCCATACATTTACAGATATAGGCACAGTATTGTAGGTAGTTCACCCTAAAACAAGGTCTCCTTGGGGTATGCATCGGGTCTCTCCATCCCTTTGCATCACTGACCAGGTACAACCTGGCCCTTGAGCAAAAACCACCCCACGAATTGGATTGGCTTTGCTGGAGGCAGAGTTCACCCAAACAGTTTTTCCTAGCATACCTCTCATATGCACCACTGGAACCTTGTCCCCATCTGGTGTTCTCAAGGGCTCAGACTGGGCAGGGCCTGCTCGATTAGTGGAACCTCGGGTGTTCGCTAACCATGTGGCCTTTGGTAGATTAATCTCCCAGTTCTTGAAAGTCCCCCCACCCAGTGCCTTCAAGGTGGTTTTAAGCAGCCCATTGCACCGTTCCACTTTCCCAGCCGCTGGTGCGTGATAAGGAATGTGGTACACCCACTCGATGCCGTGTTCTCTGGCCCAGGTGTTTATGAGGCTGTTCTTGAAATGAGTCCCATTGTCTGACTCAATTCTCTCAGGGGTACCATGTCTCCAAAGGACTTGTTTTTCCAGGCCCAGGATGGTGTTGCGGGCAGTGGCATGAGGCACAGGGTAGGTCTCCAACCATCCAGTGGTGGCTTCCACCATGGTCAGCACGTAGCGCTTGCCTTGGCGTGTCTGAGGCAGGGTGATGTAGTCAATCTGCCAGGCCTCCCCATACTTCTATTTGGACCACCGCCCCCCATACCAGAGGGGCTTCACTCGCTTGGCTTGCTTGATGGCAGCACACGTCTCACAGTCATGGATAACCTGGGAAATGCTGTCCATGGTGAGATCCACCCCTCGGTCTCGTGCCCACTTATAGGTAGCATCTCTGCCTTGGTGACCTGAGGCATCGTGGGCCCATCGAGCCAGGAACAACTCTCCCTTGTGTTGCCAGTCTAAGTCTATCTGTGACACCTCTATCCTTGCAGCCTGATCTACTTGCTCATTGTGTTGGTGCTCCTCATTAGCCCGACTCTTGGGGACATGGGCATCTACATGACGGACCTTTACGGGTAGCTTCTCTACCCGACTGGCAATGTCTTTCCACTCATCAGCAGCCCAGATTGGTTTTTCCCTACCTTGCCAGTTAGCTTTTTTCCATCTTTCCAGCCAGCCCCACAGAGCATTGGCTACCATCCATGAATCAGTGTAAAGGTAGAGCTTTGGCCACTTCTCTCTTTCAGCAATGTCCAGGGCCAGCTGAACGGCTTTGAGTTCAGCAAGTTGACTTGATCCACCTTCTCCTTCAGTAGCTTGTGCAACTTGTCCTGTGGGGCTCCATACGGCTGCTTTCCACTTCCGGTTCATCCCCACGATGCGACAGGAACCGTCAGTGAAAAGAGCGTAGCGAGTTTCATCTGCTGGCAGTTGGTTGTATGGCGGGGCTTCATCAGCCCGGGTCACTTGTTCTTGCTCCTCTTCATTGGCAAGACCAAAATTTTCACCTTCTGGCCAGTTTGTAATTATTTCCAAAATCCCAGGGCGATATGGGTTTCCGATACGGGCGCGCTGCGTGATGAGGGCAATCCACTTGCTCCATGTGGCATCGGTGGCGTGGTGGGTAGAGGGGACCTTCCCTTTAAACATCCACCCCAGCACTGGTAGTCGGGGTGCCAGGAGGAGCTGTGCTTCTGTGCCAATCACCTCTGAGGCAGCTTGAACTCCTTCAGAAGCAGCCAAGATCTCCTTCTCTGTTGGGGTGTAGTTGGCTTCAGACCCTCTGGAACTTCGGCTCTGGAATCCCAGAGGTTGGCCTCGGGTCTCACCAGGTACCTTCTGCCAAAGGCTCCAGGACAAGCCCTTGTTCCCGGCTGCAGAGTAGAGCACATTCTTCACCTCTGGTCACGTCCTGACTGGGCCGAGGGCTACAGCATGAGCGATCTCCTGCTTGATGTGGGCAAAGGCTTGCTGCTGCTCAGGGCCCCAGTGGAATTCGTTCTTCTTCCGGGTGACCAGGTAGAGAGGGCTGACGATCTGGCTCTACTCAGGAATGTGCATTCTCCAAAAGCCTATGGCACCTAGGAAAGCTTGTGTTTCCTTCTTGTGGGTTGGTGGAGACATCGCGGTGATCTTATTGATGACCTCAGTGGGGATTTGGTGCCGCCCGTCTTGCCACTTTACTCCCAGGAACTGGATCTCTCGGGCAGGACCTTTGACTTTGCTCCTCTTGATGGCAAAACTGGCTCCCAGCAGAATCTGGATGATCTTCTCTCCTTTCTCAAATACTTCCATTGCCGTGTTCCCCCACACAATGATGTCATGGATGTATTGCAGATGTTCTGGAGCTTCACCCTTTTCCAGTGCAGCCTGGATCAGTCCATGGCAGATGGTGGGGCTGTGTTTCCACCCCTGGGGCAGTCGGTTCCAGGTGTACTGCACGCCCCTCCAGGTGAAAGCAAACTGAGGCCTGCACTCTGCTGCCAGAGGAATGGAGAAAAATGCATTGGCAATGTCAATGGTGGCGTACCACTTTGCTGCCTTGGACTCCAGCTCGTCTGGAGTTCCAGCATGTCCGGCACGGCAGCGCTCAGCGGTGGAGTCACTTCATTCAATGCACGATAGTCCACAGTCAATCTCCATTCTCCGTCAGACTTGCGCACAGGCCAGATGGGGCTGTTGAATGGTGAGTGGGTTTTACTGACCACCCCTTGGCCCTCCAGCTCACGGATCATCTTGTGGAAGGGGATCATGGCATCTCCATTTGTCCTCTACTGCCGGTGGTGCACTGTCGAGGTGGCAATTGGCACTTGCTGCTCCTTCACCTTCAGGAGTCCCACTGCAGATGGGCTCTCTGACAGTCCAAGCAAGGTGTTCAATTGTTGAATGTTTTCTGCCTCTACAGCAGCTATTCCAAAAGCCCACCTGAGTCCCTTTGGCTCTTTGTAATAGCCATTCCTGAGGAAGTCTATGCCTGGAACACACGGTGCCTCTGGGCCAGTCACAATTGGATGCTTCTGCCACTCCTTCCCAGTCAGGCTCACCTCAGCCTCCAGCAAAGTCAATTCCTGTGATCCCCCTGTCACCCCAGCAATAGAAACAGGCTCTTCTCCCACATGTTCTGATGGTATTAGGGTGCACTGTGAACCAGTGTCAGCTAATGCCCTATGTTTTTGTGGCTGTGATGTGCCAGGCCATCGGATCCACACCGTCCAAAAGACCCAGTTTTCCCGTGCCTCTCCCTGGCTAGAGGCAGGGCCCCTCTAGCACTGGTTATTATTTCCTTCCTGGGCATACATGTTGGAGGTTCCCTCAAGGGGATCGGACGAATCATCCTCCCTTCTGTAATACCCTGCATCTTGGTTATGGGAAGTTGAGGCTACCTTCACTTTAGTGCAGCTCCTTTGGTTAGTGTTTCCCTCCCTGAGTTGACGCACCCGCGCTGCCAGGGCAGAAGTGGGTTTCCCATCCCACCTCCTCATGTCTTCCCCATGGTCACGCAGAAAGAACCACAGGTCAGCTCGTGGGGTGTATCCTCTCTCCCTAGCTGGGGGACATTGGGTTCTAACTCTGGCATCTGTGACTCGCACTGGTGCTGCATTGACCTTCCTCATCTCCCCCCTCACCCCTCTTATCTCCTCCTTGAACTCCTCTCTGAGTCCCCTAATCACGGCAGAGACCTGAGCCTGCATTGGGCCGTTCATTATACTCTCAAAATTTCTGAGCTTATCGGCAACAGAACCCACTGTCTCGTGGTTGGTGTCAGCGTTAATGGCTGCAATGAATGTGGTGTATTGAGATGGCCCCAGGTGTGCCAGATTCCACAACATCTGCCCTGTGCACCTGACCTTGTTGGGGTCATTGTCATGTTGTCCACCCCTCCCAAAGTGTACTTCCAGTATTGCCACTTCTCTCAGCTGTTGGATCCCCTCCTCAGCGGTTTTCCAGCGCATTCTATGGTGGTGCTCCTGCATTGTCTCTCTATGGACAAACCTCTCTCTTACACTCATTAAAAGCCGCTCCCAGAGGGAAAGGGGGCCTCGTTCCCTTCAAATATGTGATCCACACCTGAGTCCTGGGTTAGGGGTCCCAAATTCCTTGCCTCAGTACCATCCAGCTGCACACCTGTACCCATAAGGTCCCAGACCCGCAGGAACCACGTTGTAAAAGCCTCACGGCCCCTTCGTACAACATCTTTACACAGATTACAGAGACTCTCGTATGACAGGGACTCCATGACGATCTCAACCTCTGGCTCCCCTGATGGTTGTGAGGGCCCTGCTTTCTGATCCTTATTATCCAGGTGCTTTGTTTTCACCTTAGACTTTCTATTTTCCACAGGGGCAACTGCTGCTGGCTGTGAGTGCCCTTGCAGTTCAGCTGGAACCTGGTGAGATGTAACATTTGTGGGTTCCACTGCTGCACCATCAGGTTCTCCCTCTTTAAGGCAGAGGGAGAGTTTCTCAAGAGCTGGGGAAAGGTACTCCTTCAGCATTTGGCCCATCTCCTTCACTAGAAACCCCACCCACTCTGGATGGTTCCTTTCTGAGGTGAGCTCTGGGGCAGAGTCAGGCTCAGGGGCAACATCCTTAGTCTCTGGGGCAGGGGCAGGGTCAGGGTCAGGCTCTGGGGTAGAATCCCTATTTCTTGGGGGACGTATCAGGGTTGTCATCCAAGTCAATCTCCCCTCATCTCAGAATGTTAAATAGAACAGGTTTACAAGGCCTATTAGCAATGTCAGCCACTGTATGATATCATTACTGCTTAGAAGAGATTTGAACCCCTCAAAAGCTGGTGGAGCAGACCCAAAAAACTGTGTAAGGGGTTGGGACAAAATTTTCCCTGGTGTCATATCCTCACAGTATGTACCATTATTAAAGTAGCCCCAAAAACATACAATTAGAGTGTGATAGCTCCGAATCCATGTGCCCACCTTCCAGAGGAAGTTAAAAATCCATGAATTTCTCACGTTATCAGCCCACAAAAGGAACTGGATAATAGTTACAGCAGCCTGAGTTATAGGACCCATGTTCAGGTAAGGGATTGCAAATGGGAGAGATAAAGCTGTGGCCACATGAAGCCTAACCACGGTAAGCTGGACAACATGATGCCACCTAACACAAAACTGAGGTAACTCAAGAACTGTTATTCCTTTTTCACCCTTTCCTCTCAATGCCCTCGGGCCCCACATTGCGTGGCCTAAATCTGTCCTGGTTTGAAAGACAGGTGTTTGCCAAGGAAAGCAGAAGCTTCCCTTTGGAATGAAAAAAAAATGTGATCCTTCCTTCCTTCTGATTATTATAATTTAGGAATTAAGAGAGCTCTCAGGCAAAGATATGGGGGTAGGAATAACAGTTCTTTACTAGTATATCTAACAAGACAAACAAGAACAACAACAGCTATGAAATTACCCACAAACAGAACAGTAACTCAGTCCCAGTGTTTTTTGGCTGCAGGCAC
Source organism: Cinclus cinclus (assembly GCF_963662255.1). Classification (NCBI taxonomy): domain Eukaryota; kingdom Metazoa; phylum Chordata; class Aves; order Passeriformes; family Cinclidae; genus Cinclus; species Cinclus cinclus. The sequence goes on from NW_026912143.1 coordinate 79,070, forward strand.
CTTTTCCCTGAGCTGCAGTTCCCGGTGCTGGGGGCGGGCAGGTCCCGCAGAGCTGCAGGAGGGCTGGGGGTGGTGGCAGCGCTGTCCCAGGGGGAGAGAGAGATGGAGAGAGAGCCCTCTGCTCACGGTGTGGGTCCCAGTGCTCAGCAGAGTGCTGGATGGTGGGAGTTCACAGCGAGAAGACAGCCGGGCAGGTTCCGATAGTGGTTTCCCGATGCTGGGATGGCAGGGATTGGACACAGGCAGCGATCGTCCTTCTCGTCCGAACTCCGTGGGGAAAATGGGGCTGAGGCCCAGCCTTCTGCTTCCTCTTCTGGCTGTTTGAATCTCACAGGGTTTCCCTCTTCTCTCCCCTCCCCCCTCCCCCTTGTCACCAGGGCCCAGTCAACAGGTATCTTAGCATGACCATGGGGAAAATTCCACAGAGGGAAAAGGGAAAGAACCAACCCCCAACATGTATCTTTTTTCAGCATCTTTAAAGCCAAGGGAATACAAACTAACAGGCCTTGTAGGAACACCAGGGCCTCATTGCCATATGTGTACTGACAGCCCTGAGATGGAGAACCCCCATTCCACCTGAAAAGAATCTGTAGAGTAAATAGGGCCCAGAGCTTGATAAGCTGTTACTTCAGATATCAGCAATTGCAGTGCTTCCTCCTGAGAAAGAGCCCAATCCCATTTCACCCCTTCCCTCAGCAAGTCATGAAGAGGCCTGGCAGTTTTTGAAAAATCAGGAATGGGTTTTCTCCAGAACACTAATAATGTCTAAATTTTATGGCTGCTGGCAGGAAAATGTGACTGTGAACCTGGTGTCTGCTGAGAAGGGGTTGTATAGGGAGGAAAGGGAATGGGCCCAGAGTCAGTGGAACTGTGTTGGTCGCTTGGGTTCTCAAGAACTCTGTCTAGTGTGTCTACAGGGGTTATAGCTGCAATGGTGTTTTGAAGGAGAATTGCTGTAGATTAATTGACTCTGGAAGACCACAAATCAAGGGGGTCATAATTTCAGGCATTACAGGTAATTGCATAGGTGATTCATAGACAACAGTTAATTTTCTTTCATGTATCATTTGCAAGCAGGCAGCTTTGTGAATGTCTGCTAAAAGTTGGTTGGGAGTTCCAGTTAAAGGACAGGGTTTCCCCTTTCCAAGGGGTTAAATCCCCCTGCCCAACAGGATGCATGCTGGGTTAGGGACCATGGGTTACGTCTGTCTCCTGTTGTAAAGAAAACCCCACGTCCCCAGTAGCCACCAGCTTCTTGTTCTGATAATTTAATCTGATCTTCCCCAGTGAGTGACGCTCAGAATACATATTAAGTATCAGATTGATGGGAAAACATATTCAATCAATCACATTTTCTAAATTATACCAATTATTTTGTGCCCATTCTTCCTCTCCTTGAGGGGGGTCTGGCACTTTATATAGCTAATAAAGAAAAAAATGCAGCTTTATTTGTTGCACTGGAATTTTCAGTCATTTTTTCAAGGGGCAAGTAAAAACCATTACAGGGAGGTATATCACTTAAGTTACACTCACACACACACACACAGCTTTTCTCTGTGTTCTCCTTCACTTCCCTGTGTGGGCGAGGAGACCAAAGCTGCTTGGGAGGCACTACCTTCAGTACAAATCTCTGGTTGTCTCTTCACTACACCAAGCAGTCAAAAACACAATAAAAACAACAAAACAGTCCTGTCTTTCCACCAAGAGATCTTCAGTGAAATTCTGCAGACAGAGCCCTCAAATGAGTGTGGGGGTGTTTTTCACCTGGGTGTGTGCAGTTTGTGGGAAATCTGAACTTGCCCCCCTTGCTTTCTAGACAAGCTCACCCCTTTGGAGGTGGCCAGCTAGGTGTGGCTGGAGCAAGACGTCCTTCCCCTATTACAGACTGCACACAACCTGCCCCCCTTCTGTCTGTCAGAATCCTGTCCATGATGCCAATTTAATATCGTGATCTGCCAGTACCGGTGGGGGATCGTGATGGCTCGTTTTGATCTCGAGGTATAAAAGACACAGCGGGGGGACAATAGTATGTTCCAATATAGCATTTTATTTGATGCTAACAATTCAGTTATCTGATAGAGGGGAGAGTTTAAGGAAACAAAGAGATAGAGAAAAGAGGGGAAATGAGAAGAAGGGAAATAGCTACCAACGATGGGATGGCGTCCTCGTGGTTTTCAGCCAATAGATGGGTCTTCCTTCCGTGGGGAGATCTCAAGAGGCTTCTCCAAAGAGTCACCTTTTTATAGTCTTTTCTCAAAGTGAGTGATGTCTGGCCAAGAGGGAGGCAGATTTATGGACCATTGTGTGCTCAGAGAAGCAGGTGCCGACATGTCTGGGCTATTGTCTGCTGGAGAGCGCTGTACCATGATGGATCAGCACAGCATGCACAGCACACCTGCAAACAGTTATTTGGTAAACATCTACCTCGGCCGGGCCAGAAGTCCTGTTCCAATCCAACCAGACCAGAAAACTCCTGTGTGGAGCGAGTGGGGTTCACCGGGGTCTTCTTGTGACGGTCGTGAGGCAAATGAGGGAAACTTCAGACTGTCTCTTCCAGGAGTGTGTCTGTTTGCAGTGGGGAAAGTTAGGAGTTTCAGAGTACTTAAAAAAAAAAGGAAAAGCATCTCTTTGCCTGAGTGCAGCCAGTTCTCCAAGCAAAGCAGGTCCCAGGTGAGCAAGGACAGACGGGATGGAGTTGGGGAATGTGGAGCAAGGTTGTCCACACTGGGTCAGACCTCAAGGCACAGCTTCTCTGAGCAGGCCAGACCTGCTGAGGAGAGACCCTGGATCAATATCAGTCACTGAGTGCTGCAATCACCTCTGCTCTAAAAGGAGCAGTAATAAAATACACCCTTTAAAATTGGAATGGATATTTCTCCTGAAGTGCAGCAGAAAACCTTCCTGATGAACTGCACCAGACCAGAGGGAAATCAAGGCAGAGCCGTGGTTTGTCAGGAGTTCCTTGGTCCCAATGAGCCCCGTGGTGCATTTGGTGCTGAGCCCTTGAACCTCAGGGCCTAGGAGGAGATTGCACAAACCCTTCCAGGAGTCCAAGTCAGAAGAACCTTTCAGCTGCTGCACATGCCTGTGCCTTGGGCTGGCCCAGGCACCTTCTGGGGGATGTGGTGCACCTCAGCCGTGCTCTAGGAGAGAAATTCCTTTCTCCTTGTTTCCAGTCTGGGCCTCCACAATTGCCCTTGGCATTAATTGTTTCTTTCTCTGGATATTCTCTGTCAAAAAATCCATCACCTCTGAAACTGCCTGTCAATCCCTCCCTGGGCTCTCCTCTGCTGTCCTCAGTCTCCAGCCCACTGAGCACTTAACTCCTTTGTCCACTCCTTTGACCACTATCAAATGGTCACATGCTTGAGGCCATGGGCCCCTGGACAAGAAGGACGGTTCCTTTCTATAGGAGAGAAACCTCAGAACCCAAGGTTTTGAAGGAAGATGAGAGACAGTCACCAGAGGCCAAGGCAAGCCAGACCTGTTTGTCTTGGCAGCATTTGTCTGGGAGATATCCTTGGATAGACCAAATCTGGGAGGCCAAATGCCAATTTTGTCCATGGGCATCAGGACAAGAAATTCTTTTCTGGAGGAAGGAAAGTAGGGAGCCCCAGTGTTTCAAAGGCAGATAAGAGCTGGCCCTCAGGAAACCAAAGTAACCTACATAGTCCTGGCAGCTTTTGTCTGGGAGCTACCCTTGCATATATACAGAATTTTGGAGGCACAATTCCAGTCTTGGCCATGAATGCCTGTGCTTGAAAGATGTTTTTATCATGGGAAGAAAATGTTCAGGGACTGCCGCCGGCGTACGCAGGGCTTGGCACGGGCTGAGAAGGCAACAGAAAAACAGACATGGGGACAAACGGCCCCAGGGCTTCAGTTGCAGCAGCAGCAGCAGCAGCAGTGACAGAAGCGATTTTGTCGACCCTCTGGCTCTCCTCTCCCTCTCCCGCAGTCCCACAGCCTCTCTCGGTCTCTCTTTCCCTGGGTCCCCCTCCTCTCCCAGTCTCCATCTCCCAGTTCCGAGCTGGGCCATGCCCTCGGGCTGCCCTGGCCCCAGGGGGGGCTTTCCCATCCCTTTCCCCATCCCCATCCATCCCGGCACGGTCTCACCTCCACCCGGCTCTGGCTGTACTGGCGGTGGTGCTGCTGGATGGACATCAGTGCGTGGAGCGGCATCGCCTCCCTTTGGCTCCGCCTGTCCCGACACCGGCCCCGGACCCGGCCCCGGCCCCAACATGGGCCCCGACCCCAACCCCGGCCCCTGGCCCTGGCCCCAAGGTGTGCCCTGGCCACGGTCCTGGTCTTGGTCCTGGCTCCTCCCGGGCCCGTGGAGCACACACACGGCACGGCTGCTCCTGCTGCCTGTGTTGCGGTTTCCCAGGCCCCAGCTCCACCGCTCGGCAGCGCGGTCGCTGGCCCTGAGCCTCTGCTGTCCCGTTCCAAAGAGCGAACACCTGGGGCTGCCCGGCCCGGGGCGGCTGAGGGTTGCTCAGGGCTCATGTCTGGCCCCGGGCCGAGCGCTGACAGCCGCGTCTCGCTGGCAGGGGAGGCGCAGCACGGCACGAAGGAGCGGTACCAGCTCGGTTTGCTGCTGGGGTGTGGCAGCTTTGGCAGCATTTGGGAGGTGACTCGGCTCTCGAACGGTCTTCTGGTGAGTGGTGGGATCAGTGGCAGGCAGAGGAGGAGGAGGAGGGAGGAGGAGGAGGAGGAGCTCAGCCTGCTGTTGCCCTTGGCTTGCAGGTGGTCATCAAAAGGGTGCCATGGAACCACATCCAGCACTGGGGCAAGCTGGTGAGTGAGCGGGGACCAGCGGGAGAAGCTGGGGCGTGCTGGGATGGGATGAGTAGAGGCACGGAAGGGTGGAAGCTGCCAAGAGCCTGGAGGGAGAGCGGGTGTGGGGCCAGCAGAGCATCCCGTGCTGGGGGAGAGCTTCCCGAGTCCTGGCACAGCATCAGCCCCGCTGACGGCATCGTGGTCCTCCTGCAGTCCAATGGCACCAGCGCACCAGTGGAGATCGTGCTGCTGGACAAGGTGTCCACTGGCTTCCCTGGAGTTCTCCAGCTGCTGGAGTGGCTTGAGCTCCCCAACGACATCCTGATGGTGCTGGAGCACCCGGAGCGGTGTCAGGACCTCTGTCATTTCATTCGGTCACAGGGGTTCCTGTCAGAGGAGGTGACACAGGAGCTGTTCTGCCAGGTGCTGGAGGCCATGCAGTACTGCACCAGCTGTGGGGTCCTGCACAGGGACATCAAACCGGAGAACATCCTGCTTGACCTGGCCACCTGGCAGGCAAAATTGATTGACTTTGGCTGTGGCACCTACCTGCAGGACACAGCCTACACTCACTTTACAGGTGAGCCCACACAGGGCTGTGTTCCCAGTCCCAGCATCTCCTGGCCCAACATCTCAGGGCTCAGCCTGGTTGTGGCAGCAGGGACTCTCCTTTTTGCTGCCAGTCATGGCACTGAGTCTTCATCTGAGTTGCTTTTGACTGGGGTGGGTGGGGGCCCAGCTTCCAGCCCTGCTGGCACCATTTGCCAGCCACTGTGTCCAGGACTGGGGCTGGGGCAGCCAGCCTGACAAAAACACCCGTGGGTGGGGGTAGTGGGTTGTGGGGGGGTCCAAGCCTGTGCAGCAGCTGTTTTGGTGGGCAGGTGAGAAAGGGCTTGCACTACTGTGCTCACATTGCTTGCCTTGTCCTCATAATGTCTTTTGGGGCAATGCAGGCAGGGAGGATGAAGACATGGATTTTCCCCACCACGGAGTGGGTTTTTCCTTGTCATGGTCAGGCCTTGCCAGGGCTTCTGCTGCACTCTTCCAGCACCAGTGGCTCCTTTTCCAACCCCAAGTTTGTACACAAGTCCCAGGTGCTGGCCAGAGGCAAGGGGTCACACCATGTGCCACTGGTGCAGCCCTAGCATGCCCAAGGATTCTGGGGCCAGGCTCTGGGAGCAGCAGCATCCCCCTGATGAATTCCATCTGTATTCCATAGGAACACCGTCCTACAGCCCGCCAGAATGGACCCACTTTGGCTGGTACTATGGCAAGCCAGCTACCCTCTGGTCCCTGGGCATCCTGCTGCACCAGATGGTCTGTGGGGAGCACCCTTTCAGGAGAGGCCAGAACATCAGCTGGAACCATCAGCTCTCGCTGCCACAACAGGTCTCTCAAGGTGAATCCTCATCTCTGGGCACAGGGGGAATACCAGTGCTGGGAGACAGCAGTGGGCTCGTGAGCATCCCGCTCTGGCAGCTGCTGAGGAGGTGGCACATGTCCTGCTCTCCTGCTCTCCTCCAAAACAAAGAATTGATGGGAAGGTTTAGGCCCAGCTCTGAGCACATGCAGCACAGCCTGAGCATGAGAACAGTGGGGCAAAGCAGACTGGAGCCTCCTCCAACTGACCGGTGGTTTCTGGTTTCTCTGTCCAGAGTGCCAAGATCTGATCAGATGGTGCTTATCCATGCTCCACATGGAAAGGCCCTCATTAGAAGACCTGTTTTGTGACCCTTGGATGCAGCAAATTCACCTGCCATAGAAGAAGGGAGAGAGCCACAGGCACACTTGGATGCAGGGCTCTGGTAAGTTCCAGTTGCACACAGGCCTTGGCAATCAGAAGCAAAGAAGCCCAGACTTTTTTGTCCTGCCTGTGTCACTGCACAGGGGTCATCAGGTGGGAACACACAGCCCTTGAGCTGCTCTGCCCAGCACTGGTGGCCACCATCTGAGCTGCTTTGGCTTGTCCTGGTTCACTGACAGCTGGACCCTGGGCAGAACACTGAGAGCCTGGTCTCACCCCAGGGAAGGAGAAGGAGCCCCTGGAGAAGCTGTAGCAGGTGGGGCTGCTGCTGCTGGAGACAGTGAAGATGACATCAAGGATGACAACCTCTTCCTCCACCTGGCCACTGGCAAGCTGAAGATGGACTTGGATTCTGGCACCTTCTTCAAAGCCAGGCTCCACAGTGAATTTACAGATGAGTCCAGACCCAGGGGGATGCTCCCAGATTTGGGCATTGCACAGCCTGGCCAGGAAGCAAAGGTTCCCCCTTTGCTGGGGAGGATAAAACTGATTCTTCTGTCATCTGCCAAGCTGCTTTTTGGCAGGGCCAGGGGGATGGGCTGGGGTGGGTACGAAATGGGAGTCAGCTCCTGGCCCTGCCAACAGCCCCCAGCACCCACCGTGCCCCGGGCTGGGGCAGCCAGCACGACACAAACAAAGCCCCATGGTGGGAGTGAGGTGGGACTCCAGAACTGGGCATGGCTGCTTTCCTTGGCAGGCAAGGAAGGGCTTGGGCTGCTCCACTGCCCTTGCTTGCTTTGGGATCACCATGACTTGTGGGGCCAGTGCAGGGGAAAAGGGAGAAAGCATGGGCTTCTCTCACCTGTGGGTGGGTTTTTCCCTGGCATCTAGGGTTGGGCCTTCCTCAAGCCCCTGACAGAGATGAGATTTTTTACCATTTTTCTTTTCTCCCCTTCTGGACTGTAATCTATTTTCATTAATTTGTTGATTCTTTCTCTAAAGGAAGTGTTCCAGGTGGGCTCCAGTGTGGATCAGGAAGTGCTCGGGACCAGCTGCGGCGTGGATGGGCCGTGCCCTTGGAGAAGGCTGAGGACATCCCTTGGGACCAGCTTTTCTTCCAGTAGCGATGGCATGAGGTGGGTCCCCATCTTCTTGTCACGGTGGGATGACAGCTTTTGGGAGATGGCAGCGAGCACAGGAGCATCCTGCTGTGGCAGCTGCTGAGGAGGTGGATGTGCCATGGCTGGCTGCAGGCTGGGCACATGTCCTGCCCTCCTGCTCTGCTGCCCAAGGCAGCAGTGATGGGCACTGCTCTGGACACGGCCAGCATGGCCTGGGCACCGTGACAGCTGGGACAAGGGGCACAGGAGCCTTCAGCTGACGGGCAATTTCTGGTTTCTCTCCTTGCAGCCGGGCCCTGTGGATGCTGAGGCTGCTCTGGGCTCTGCCAGGGCTCTGCTGCAGCTCAGCACCAGGCTGGCATCAGCCAAAGGAGAAATGGAGTGACCTGCAGCAGAGACTTGCTTGAGAATTTCGGCAACGCAGCTCAAGTTTGCAGAGTGTACACCTCCAAGGGAAAACATGACATCCTCCAAAAAGTAAATTTCTTCAATAACTTCTGAAATGACATCAATCTGGTATGACCCCAAATGATATCTTTCAGCCTGCTCAAGCTCTAGCTCAGTCATTCTCTGAACAGTTCTCTCCCCCACCTGCCTTTTACTTCACAGTCTTGGGGCAGAAAGTGGAACCAGGGCTGAGGTGCATGGGGAGCACCCAGTGCTGTGGCTTGCACTCAGTGTTTGCAAGTGTTGTGTTCTCATCTCCTGCAGCCTGTGGGGAAAACAGCCTGTGCTGCCAGGCCAGCACTGCCCCTCTGGGCAGGGACAAGGCTGAAGGGCTTTCCCATTCCAGAGGAGCCAGCACTGAGCCTTGGCAGGGCCTGGCAGGGCTGGACACAGGTCTGGCTCCTGTCCAGGACTCACTGCCCACCCACCCCCATTGTGCTCCCACGGACAGAAGGGTCTGTCTGTGCCAGGGGCTCTGGGATGTCTCTGTATCCATGGACAGAAGGGTCTGACTGTGCCAGGGGCTCTGGGATGTCTCTGTATCCATGGACAGAAGGGTCTGTCTGTGCCAGGTGCTCTTGGATGTCTCTGTACCCATGGACAGAAGGGTCTGTCAGTGCCAGGGGCTCTGGAATGTCTCTGTACCCATGGACAGAAGGGTCTGTCTGTGCCAGGGGCTCTGGAATGTCTCTGTATCCATGGACAGAAGGGTCTGTCTGTGCCAGGGGCTCTGGGATGTCTCTGTATCCATGGACAGAAAGGTCTGACTGTGCCAGGCTATCCATATTGTCTTTGTACCTGTGGGACCAACATGGAGAGTGAAAGTGTCAGTCATGTTGCTTGCACACCCCTTCCTTTCTATACCATACACATCCATGCACACCCCCATGTATGGATATATTAAAAGGATAGGGATGGGCAGAGATTTCCCACAGAGCTCTAACTTTGGCATAACTCACCTTGGAAGGCAGTGGACCGGGGATTTGTTCCCCAGCTTTGTGAATAGGTGTCCAAGAGCTGAAGGGAGCAGCATTTGGGAGCAGTTTCAGGATTTCTAGGCAGGAAGTGGAGCTGACAACCATCTGCGTAAATTGCTGGATTCACTGCTGGGATGGGCTGCTATTAATTGAGGAATATGGCACAATGGAGACATGAGACTTGAAAAAATCCCAGCCATCGTGGATCTGTGCCAATGGGGTAGCTGCAGAAACACTTTGTGTCTGCTTTGGGGACACAAGGTCCAAGGACCCGCAGTGTCAGAAGGTGACTGTGGCTGGTGGCAGGTGAAGCCCCATTTCATGACATCCCAGAGTGGCACAGGACAAAGATAAAAGCACCCACAACCTCACTGATGAAGTCTTTCTGATGCTGCACATCCTATAGGAAAAGCTGCTGTCACCCAATCCATTTGGAGTTATCACATTAATTTTCAATACTTAAGGTTACAGTTTCAAACTGCAGTGTTTTTACCCTCAAAACACAATCATGCACAATCCATATTTCAATTTTCTCTTTCTTCAACCACAATTAAAAATGACTTAATATTACAATCAAACCCCAAAATCTTTTAAAAAAGGATGCTGAGGTCAGTAAGATGGATCCATGTCATCAGAACTTTTACCAAGCAAATAATCTAGTTGTCTTTTTAAGAAAGATCAGACACTAATTGCTCCAAAGTTACAGAAGACTTCTCACTACACATTGTGGTTTATTTTTTCTCTTCATTTTCACTTTGCTTTTTGTTCTTTTTTTCCGTTTTTTCTTTTTTTTTAAACAAAGAGAACACATCCTAAGAAAGGAATGTACAGCAAAATGAGATGCATTTCTGATAAACAATGAAAATGTAGGCTCCTCCTCTGTTTACTTTTGTCTGGATACTCTGAAGAAAAAAATGTAGCAGAGAGCAGCATCAGATGCAGAGTGGTTGCTTTGGACTAAACTGGAGTTTAGCACTGGTGACATCCTGATCCAGTCATGAGTTGCAGAATCCTTGTGCAGATCTCAAGCCCTGTGTTTGCAGGCACAGCACCTGCAGCTCTGACACAGCAGTGCATGAGAACAGCTCTGCTATTCCCCCAGAGAATCGGGGCTCTGCCCAAGAACGAGGTGCTGCAGTCCTTTGCTCCTGGTTCCCGTGTGGAGCAGCTCCTTCCCGCTGGCTGAGCTGCTCAGGCAGAGCCCGGCAGCTCCTGGCCCTGCAGGGCTGAGGCTTTTCCCCCTTGCTGGGCACAGACTGATGGAGCAGCACTGCTGAGCACGGGGACACAGCGAGGGACCAGGAGCCTTTGTCCACCTGCAGCTCCAAGGCCCAAGCTCTGAGCAGACAGGGCTGGAAGGGACTCGCAGGCTCCCTGTTTGCTGGGCTGCCCCCCTTGTGCCCGGCCCAGCTCTGTGTGGGGCAGAGGGAGAACAAGGGGCAGCTCCCTCCCAGCTCCCAGCCCCAGCCCAGGGACCCCTCTGGCCCCGGGGCTTGGGGCACTGTCAGCACCCTCTGCTCCAGCCACCGCTTCTGCTGGCACTGACAGCAACACCCAAACTGTGGCTGATCCCGAGGGAGCAGCAGCAGTGCCTGCATCTGATCCCTGACTCTGGGGCACGGCTGGACAAACGACACCCACAGCAGCAGCAGCAGCAGCAGCAGCAGCAGCACATGGACCTGACTTTGAGCACAGCCCCTGGCACTGTTCCCTCCCGTGTGCAGTGGTGTCACAGCAGCCTGGGGCATCTGGGAGCCCTCAGTGCCAGCAGGGACTGGAGATGGCAGCCCTGGGCTCCTGGAGGTTGTGCAGGGAACAGAGGTGGGGACTGCCTCTCCATGTGGAGCTACCAGATGGAAAAGGCTGCTGTGACCAGGCAGCTGCAAGGGCAGAGAAAGGAGGGGCTGGAGCCCTTGATTTGTGCCAGTTCCACAGTCCTGGGGAGCAGCCACTGAGCACAGGGGGAACAGAGGGCACAGCAAGAGGGACAAAACCAGTCAAGGTCAGAGACAGGAAAGAGCCAGAGCTGGGAGCAGGAACAGCTGCTTCATTGCACCCTTGGACAAAGCTCTTGGCTGAGCTTTCAAAGTGCTGAAGGGCATGAAGGGCAGAGAGGTGACAGCAAACCATGCTCCTGTTTGCACAGCCTCCCCTCTCAGTGTCCCAGAAGGATTTGGATGAACTGTATTCTTCTCTCTGAGTTGTCACATTCAGCATGAGCAGCTTAGCACCAGGAGCTAAAGCAGCTGAAGCTTTAGGCCACAAGGGCTGACCAAGAGGGAACTTTTGGACCCCCAGGTTTAGGATGGCCAGCAGTTGGGATGTGTCCCAAGGAGGCTGTGCCAGCTTCTCTGGAAGGCCCCGTGCCCTTCCAGCTACGGCTGTGTCAGCAGCCCTGGGGGCTCCTTCTGCTGCCCTGAGCCCGCAGAGCAGGGCAGTGTTTGCTGGTGGTTAGAGCTGCTCATAAACATCCTGTCAGGCAGCCTTAAACACTTGGGGCGAGGGATTTCTTCCAACCTGGGCCACTTTGGGTGGGTTGAGGGTGTCCCCAGGGCAGGTGGCAGTGTGTGCAAGGGCCTTTATGACACAGAGCAGCACGGTCACCATGGCATGGAATGGGACACGGTGTCAAAGGACCCTTTGTGACCTGTGCTGACATAGGAGCTGGCAGTGACACAGCCACACCACAGCGCTCGGAGCAGGCGACGGGACAGGACGCGCCGGAGCGGTGCTGTGAGGAGCCCCCACACAGCGCACTCGTTCGTGTCTGACCCGGAGCTTTTCTGAGGCGTTATTCCTGCAGGTGACCTCGTGGCAAGGCCGTGGGACTTGGTGGCCCGTGGCCTTCCCGAGGCTTCTCTTTTGCAGGTGCACTCGCGGCCGGACCGTGGGACTTGGTGACCAGAATTGCTTACGAGGAGTCTCCTGTCCTTGTGGCAGGAGCCCTCAGGAGCAGAGTGCAGGACTTGCTGTCCTGCAGCCTTCCTGAGGCAACTCTGTCGTGGGTGTCCTCAAGGCACAACTGCACGACTTGTTGCCTCACAGCTTTCCCAAGGCATCTCTCTAGAAGGTGCCCTTGAGCCAGACTCTGACATGGCGGGCAGATTTCTCAGCCTGTTCAATGTTTGCAGAGGGAAAAAAGAGGAAGGCCCTGGAGTATCCCCAGCACAACCACCTGAGGAGCTGGAGCAGTTCCAGCCAATGCAGGATGGTGAGTGGCACAGCTGGGCCACAGGGCTAATGGCTGCTGCCAGCTGGACTCCATCCCATCCCATCCCATCCCATCCCATCCCATCCCATCCCATCCCATCCCATCCCGTCCCGTCCCGTCCCGTCCCGTCCCGTCCCGTCCCGTCCCGTCCCTTCCCGTCCCATCCCATCCCATCCCATCCCATCCCATCCCATCCCATCCCATCCCATCCCATCCCATCCCATCCCATCCCATTCCATCCCATCCCATCCCACCCACTGTGGACATGGCCAGGGACAGGACAGAAGAGGGGCTGGGCAGACACCCCGCAGCAGCCGTGCTCCATCCCCTGGGGCATCCCGGGGCTGTCCCTGCCTGGGGAGCGCAGGGCTGGGCTGTGTTCTCTGGCCTCTCCCACAGCCCCTCAGCTCTGACTGCACTCGATCTTACCCAGGTGCAGCCATGGACAAGACACAAGAGCAGGAACCCACCCGTGGCCGCTTCCGCACAACACTGAAGGTACCTGCAGCCATCCCCACCTGGGCTGGGCCGGCTGTCACTGCTCAGCCCAGCACAGCGCTTGGAGCATTGCATGGAACTTGCCTCTCTTCCCTGTCCTTTGTTCTCCTGCAGAGGTTCCAGAAGTTCCTACGCATTCGACGTAGGAAGACCAGAACCACAGCAACAGAGGGCACAGCTGAGCCTGACTCCAGCCTGACCGAGCTCCAGGCAGAGCCAGATGTCAGCCCAAATTCACCTGAGTGCTCAGAGGGCTCTGACACTGCAATGAATGATGGCAGGGCAAAGGCTGACATGGCAGAGACCGAGGACATGGCCGGCACTGCAGAGACTGAGGGCATCACAAATACTGACACCACTGCCACTCTGAGTCAGGAACTCATTGGGGACTATTTCAAGGAGCCCTGTGTTTCTTCCCAGCCAAACGTAAGCAGCCTGAGGCCAGGGCTTGAGGCCTCACAGGAGTGCATGCCCACTCACGCCATGGTCACTGGGCCCCCTCAGTCTTTGAGGCCAGCACAGTGTGGCGGGGAGGGAAGCACTTCTTAGGGGAAGCTGGGGAGTGTCTCCCATGGACAGTGCTCCAAGTCTTCCCCACCCCCTCCAGGTGCCAGCCATGGTGAAAAGCATTCACCAGAGTCTCGTGTCCCATGCCACTGTGGGTGTCAGGCTGCGCACTGACATTTGGAGGCTGGCTGGAGAACACCCTGCTGACGTCGTGCTGACCCTCCTGCGCTGTGCCCCAACGTGTGACAGGTACGGGGTCCACGTGCCTTGAGAGCTCAGGGCTCAACAGCCTTTAGGGCCCATGGCCCTGTACAGCCTGTCCAGTGGGGTCTGCCAGACAGGCACAGAGCTCCAGGACCCTCAGGCCCCTCTGTTTGCTCAGCCTGCTGCCATGCTCCCTCCCTCCCCCTCAGGGCATTGGGGCTCTGTCACCTGGGCCCCACAGCTGTACAGGGCATGGTCCTGTGACTGAGACCCCCTGACACAGAGCTGTGATCCCACAGAGCTGCTGCAAGGATGTGGAGAGCCATAGGCTCGTCAGGACCAACAGTGGAGAAGGTGCTGCCCACACTGCTCTGTGTGATGGAGGATTGGCCTCTGCACAGCATGAGCACCTCTGATGGAGACAACAAAGACGTGTTTGCCCTGGCTGTGAGTTTCTGGAACTGGCCTCTGCTCGCTCTCCACTCGCCTCTCCAGCAGCTCTCCATCCTCTCCGTGCCTCAGGCACTGGGCTGAAACCTGGGCTAGTGACAGGCTCAGGTGGCACTGGGCCCGCTGCTCCCCCTGCGTCTCCCCTCGGGCCCTGCCCCATGGACAGCTCAGCCCTGAGCGCTGTCTCGGGCTGCTTCTTTTGCAGGCTACTCTGGTGATCTGGCTAATTGTGCCTCAGTGCCAGAAGGCAATGATCCTTTATTCCTCCCACCTGTTTGTGGCTCTGCTCTTCCACGTTGTCATCACCACACAGCAGATGCCAGAGGAAGTTGATAACTTCTGGACAGCGTGCCGGGAGGAACATCGCCTTCCCAGCCAGCCCAACAGGTCCCAGTCCCCCTGTCCTTCCCATGCCCTTGTGGCCAGCACCAGTGCTCCCAGTGTGACCTGGACTTTGCTCTGCACACAGGTTTGCGGTGCAGGCCATGAAGGCTCTGCTCTTCTGTCTGCACTATGACCCTGAGGTGATGGCCATGGAGCGCAAGCGTGGCTGGGACACGCTGCTCTGTGCTGACACCCAGCACTATGCCGTGGGTCTGCTGGCCAGGTGAGACCCCCATTTCCCCTCTGTCCCCGACATTTGTGCTCTGTGCCCGGGGTGCCCCACACAGTCCCTGTGCTCATGGGCCAGAGGGATTTGTCACCAAGGGACAGCCAAGCAGACTGGAAAAGGCTGGGAGAGGAGGTGCCCAGAAGGAGCAGCCTCCCAAAATGCCCACATCAGCTCCAGGGACGCTGGGCAAAAACAGGATCTCTGTGACTCAGTCCTGAGAGAGGTTTGCCTGCCCACCTCAGTGTCTTGGTGCCTTTTCCCCCATCAGGCAGATGCGCCGTGCCTCCCTCTCCGTGTGTTCTGGGATTGCACGCCGCCTGCTTGGCTGGCTCAGCAGGGAAGAGCCACGCTGGGATCTGCCTTTCCTGGCATTCCTTGTGGAGGTGAGCCCGATGGCCAGCGCTGCCTCTCTGAGCAGCCTCCCAGCTCTCTGTGGTCATCGCCACAGCTGCCTGGGACGGTGCCCGTGCCCTGTGCTGCTGTCTGGGCCCAGCCCTGTGCGGATCTGGGCTCCTGCTGGCTGGGTCCCCTGTCACTGCCCTGTGCCTTCCAGGTCCTGGACTGCTTGGATTTGACTCACTGTGCTGACAGCATCCTTGAGCTCATGTCAAGGCATGTGCAGAGCAAGTGCAGGGAGAGGCGTCGCCTGGCGCTCCGAGGCCTTGTGGTGCTCAGCAAGGATCCCTCGATGGTGAGAAGGGGACAGCGGCTGAAGCTGCGCTGGGGAAAGCAGCCCCTTGGGCTGGCTGGACTTCAGGAGCTGAGGCAGATGCTCCCAGCTCTCCTGCCTCACCTCCCTGAGTTCTTTGGGACAGGCCTTTGGCCTCTGCGCCCTGCAGTTGGGGTTGCAGTGCAGGGCAGTGTTGGTGGTGCTGTCGTTCGTGGCTTCACAGCACAACCTTGTGTTCCACACAGGCCCTAAAAATGTGTAGCCTGTCTCAAAGCCTTTTGGAGCTGCTGGGTGATGCAGATGGAGAGGTGGTTGGCATGAGCCTCCACGTGTTCACCAATGTGCTCCAGGACAAAGACATCCTGATATCCAGCACCACCGCCCTGAAGCTGGCCCAGGCACTCCTGGCCCTCTTTGACAACGTAAGGCTCAGTGTCCTCAGCCACGGGCACTGGCTGCTGCCCAAAAACTGGGTGCCCTGTGGATTATTTGGGCTGTTGTTCAGGGGCTGCAGTAGTTGGTGCTGAGGTTTTTTCCTTTCCTCCAGGACAACAGCCACGTGCAGCTGCTCTCCCTTGACCTCTTCTGCAAGGTGATGGAATTGGTAGTAGACGAGGGAAAAAAGCCCCTTAAGTCAACTGTGTGCCAGAGCCTACTCCCACTTTTATTGCACTGTCATGATGAAAATCGGCGTGTGGCAGAGGTGAGGACTCGTGGGCTGCTGGTGCATCCCTGGGAGGGGGCTCGGCTGCCTCCTGCCCTGGCACCTCCCGGGCTGCAGCTTCCTCCAGGCCTTGGCACAGGGACACGGGTCCTGTGCCCTGAACTGCGCTGCCATCTCCACATCTCTGCTGCTCTCCAGGCCTCTCGGGCAACGCTGCATTGTGCGACCAAATTCCTGAAGAGGAGGAATCTGGAGCAGCTGCTGAAGAAGGAGCAGCTGTGGAAGTTGGCCGAGTGCCTGGTAAGGACGGCCTGGAAGCCCCAGGCTCAGGCTGGAGAAGCCCCCTGAGCGCGGTGCTCGCTGTGTGGGGCTGGCAGCTGTGGCCGTGCCCAGTGCTGCACCCAGGGGCCGCACGGGCTCTGCTCCAGGCTCCCGTGGCCCCGAGCCGGGTGCCGACGGAGCCCCGGCCCAGCGGGGCCGCGGGGCGGGTGGGCACCGCGGCTCCCCGGGCAGCACCCGGCCCTCTGCCCCTGCAGAGCCCGGCGCCAGCGGCTGCCGGCCGCGCCTCAGGGCTGGGCGGGCAGGGGAGGCCGGGGCCGGGCGCCTCAGGGCAGCGCCTGCCAAAGGGGCAGAGCCCGCCCCGACCCTTCCCTGCCTGCCGCCGCTCTCCCCAGCTGGCAGAGGACAGGAGCCGAGCGGCCCAGCACCTGCGCCAGGCCCTGCCGTACCTGCAGAGCCCCCAGGAGCCCCTGCGAGAGGCGGCCATCAGGTTCATCGGTGAGCCCGGGGTCCCTCCCCACCCACCACGGCTCGGCCCCGGCCCCGGCTGCTGCCCCGGCAGCGCCATCCGGGCCCGGCGCCGTGGAGCCCCGGCTGCCCTCGGGGCTGCTGCCGCCCTCTCCCAGCCGTGCCCTTCCTTGGGTGTCAGGAGGTGGCGAGGGCCCGGGCTGAGCCCTGCCGGGCCAGGAGGGCCAGTGGCCACAGGGCTGGCAGCGCCGCTGGCAGGGAGCTGTGCCGCTGGGGCAGTGACAGGCTCTGTGTTCCCAGGGCTCGCCAGGCGGAGCTTGAGGGGGCAGAAGGAAGAGCCCCAGGTGCTCAGGGATGGTGAGTGAGGGCAGCGGGCTGTCAGCGGGGCTGGTGGGGGGAGCTGCAATCCCTGGGCAGGGAGCTGCAATCCCTGCCCTTGCTGTGGAGGGTTTCACTCCCTGTGTGGATGAACGGTGGCGTGGATGGAGCACACAGTGATTTCAGGGACATGGGTGGGGGTATTTGTGGCCATCACCTTGCAGCTGATCCCCTTGGCCCCTCCTCTGTATTGGCCATGGAATAAGCTAGGTGGGATGGCCCTAGCAGGAAGGTCACCTTGGATTCCCACAGATCTGGGCTCTGACCATGGCTCCTTTCCTCTCTCTTCCAGTCTTTCAAGCCCTGATGACAGATGACAGCCCTTCCCAGACAAACATAGGAATTCAAGATACACTCAATTGAAGAGCTGCAGAACCATGCTCATCTGCTGGCTCAGAAGAACCAGCATCCCTTTAAGCTCTCCAGATGCCATGGAAGATGAAGCAACCTTGAGACCAGAAGAGACCAGCTGGAGCTCCAGGCACAGCTGAGCCTGTTGAAGTTCATGTGGCTTCAGCCCTCTCCCTGCTTGTACATAGCTCTCTCCCTCCAGCCTTCAGACACTGCCCATCCTCTCATCTTCCCTCCACTATCTCTCCCTTTTCACTGCTCCCTCCCTCCAGCCCTCACACTGTGCCCATCCCTTTTTTCTCTTATATCTCATTCCACCCTTTTCACTGCTCCCTCCCTCCAGCCCTCACACTGTACCCATCCCTTTTGTCCCCTCCATCTCTTCCCTTTGCTTCCCCCTCCATCAATAATGAGTTTGGCTTCTTCACTTTGCCTGCATCTCTGTGGAGCTCAAGCGCCGCAAATCCGGAGCCCTGGGACACATGGGCTCTTCCTGCCATTCTCTTCCACGCTGTGTTTTGTGCAGAGATGCAGAGGAACAAGGGCAGATCAGGCTGGAAATATCTCTGTGCTAAAGGTCCAGTTCCACAACACTGTGGAGTTAAAGGTCTTCTTGAGCACCCTGGACGCCCTGGGTTTTAGAAGAGCCACTCCACCTGAGTATGCTCTGAACCCAACTGGGACGGATTCCCTGACAAGCACCCACAGAGGGCAAAGGAGGCTGGAATGCTGCAAGGTTTCAACACCAGCTTCCTGAAAGCACAGCAATGCTCCATCCCTGCCCAGGTCAGGAAGAGGGCAGAACCAGAGACCATCAGGGCTTCTCAAGGAGCGTTGGGTGTGCCAAAGGACAAATGAAGCAGCAGCACAGTGCCCGAGACTCGGACGCGTGACCGTGCCAGTGTCCAGAGCGCTGTCAGGCAGTGCTGGGATCCTGAGTGCGGTTCTGGTCCCCACAAATGAGGAATCACAGCCCCTGCCCCAGACCCAGTCAGAAAGCCAAGCAAGTGAGACCAGAGGGAGGGCACCCTTCCAGTCTCTCTTGGGCATGGCTGCAAAACAGCCCCTGCTTCTTCTTCCTCCACCTGTGATTGGGGTGTGCTGATGGCAGAGCCAGCCAGGTAGTGCTCTGTGTGCCAAAGCCTGTTGAGAGGGGGAAGGAAAAGTGCTGCGTGCAGAGCAGAATCCTGTAAAGTGCTGGCAAGAGCATCCTGCACGAGCACAGCTCTGGTCTGTGGCCAGGAACAGCCTGGTTTTGCTGCCATGAACGCAGGCAGGACTCCAGGCAGGTGAAGAGGCAGTGGGCAGCTTGTGTTTGTAGAGGGCCTGGGGCTGCATATGTGAACCTCCGCCTGGAAACACACTTGGGGGAACATGACCTAGAGCTGGAGTGCCTGTTCTGCAGCCCTCAAGGCTCTTGGCCAGTCCAGGGCATGTGCCACCTGCCAGGGACAGCTCTCAGCCTGCCTGGCAGCTCCCCATGGACTGTGGGCAGAAGTTGGAGGTGGAAGGAGCCACCCCCATCAGGGCAGATTCCTCCTGCTCTGGAGATGCTGCTGCATGGCCAGGGCTGCTCTCAGCTCTCTCCTCAAGGCAAGGCAAAGGGGCTGTCAGGTGTGTCTGTGTCCCTGAGACACCTGCACTGTCCCACAGAGGATCAGCAGATGTGCCTCAGCTCTCTCTCACAAAGTGCCTCCTCCTCAGCCTGCTCTACCTACAGACAGCAGCAGCAGCACCTTGGCTTGCAGCATCTCAGTTTGTCTGAGCTGCCCTTCAGGCCCTGCTGCCAGGGAGATGCCCCTGGGCAGTGCCCTGTGCTGGGAGGGGGCTGCAGGGCAGAGCTGAGTCCCCAGGGCTGGGCTGGGCTCTGGAAGCACTGGCAGGGACAAGATTTGGATAGAGACCAACAGCTCCCAGTAGGAACAACTCCAGGCAGCAGAGAGCCAGACTAAAGCTGGATATCCCTCCATGTCCAGATGCACAAGGAAAGAGAGGATGTTTCAGAGAAAATTATTATTTAACTGGATTCTTCAAAAAGTCCACTTTATTTTTCAAGAATGCTTATGTTCACGCTGAAATAGAGGAAGGTATAATCAGGAAATGGTACCTGTGTGGGACAGTTGGTATGACTGCACTGGGGTACAGGGAGCTCTGTTTTCCCTCTGGGCTCCCTCGTGTTCAGACTGAGAGTGATGCTGAAGATGATGCAGTAACTCAGCAGCAAAAACCTAAACTTAAAAATAAAAATGTGTAGTGAGGTTTCCCCATAGGAAGATAAGTAGTTTTGACTGGATTCCAGAAATTATTCCATAGGATTGAATGAGAGATATTGCCCCAAGGTTGTCAAGAACTTCTTTGAACAGTCCACAATGCCCAGAGTGCAGAAATGTCCAACAGCAGCTCCATCAGGCACTTCCTCCTGCTGGCATTGGCAGACACGCGGCAGCTGCAGCTCCTGCACTTCTGCCTCTTCCTGGGCATCTCCCTGGCTGCCCTCCTGGCCAACGGCCTCATCATCAGCGCCGTAGCCTGCGGCCACCACCTGCACACCCCCATGTTCTTCTTCCTGCTCAACCTGGCCCTCACTGACCTGGGCTCCATCTGCACCACTGTCCCCAAAGCCATGCACAATTCCCTCTGGCACACCAACAACATCTCCTACTCTACATGTGCTGCTCAGCTCTTTTTCTTTTTGTTCTTCATTTCAGCAGAGTTTTCCCTCCTGACCATCATGTGCTATGACCGCTACGTGTCCATCTGCAAACCCCTGCACTACGGGACCCTCCTGGGCAGCAGAGCTTGTGCCCACATGGCAGCAGCTGCCTGGGCCAGTGCCTTTCTCAATGCTCTGCTGCACACAGCCAATACATTTTCCCTGCCCCTGTGCCAGGGAAATGCCCTGGGCCAGTTCTTCTGTGAAATCCCCCAGATCCTCAAACTCTCCTGCACACACTCCTACCTCCGTGAACTTGTTCTTCTTGCTGTTGTTGTCTGTTTAGCATCTGGGTGTTTTCTTTGGTGTTTTCTCCTATGTGCAGATCTTCAGGTTTCATGCTAAGGATCCCCTCTGAGCAGGGAAGGCACAAAGCCTTTTCCACCTGCCTCCCTCACCTGGCTGTGCTCTCCCTGTTCCTCAGCACTGGGACATTTGCTCACCTAAAGACCCCTTCAATCTCATTCCCATCCCTGGATCTGTTCCTGTCAGATCTGTACTCGGTGGTGCCTCCAGCCCTGAATCCCCAAATCTACAGCCTGAGGAAACAGGAGCTCAAGGATGGTCTGAGAAAAATCATTGTTCATGCTTTCAGAAGCAAGAAACTCTCATTCTCCTTTCTAGCTCTTACGATGTTACTCATTAATGCCCACTCTGTGTCCTGTGTATTTTTTTTTCTTCTGGCACATGTAATGTATTTTTGTGTGTTTGTTAACAGGAAAACCTTTGTCTCTAACACTTTCATCTTAGTATTTGCATTTGTAGTGCAAATTTCAGACTATATAGTCCCAGAGCTGTATTATATATGTGGTTACACAAAATAAAGTACTCTGTATTGCCATGTTTGCCGTGACATCTTTCCTCCATGACTTCTCTGGAGCTACAGGGTCGGTGCCTCAAGGCAGAGCTGGGGAGAAAAAGGAACCCCAGTGCTGTTCACTGCCAGGGAGCCCCAAGGCTTCAGCTCCACAACCTCCTCGCTATGCAGCACACAGAGGGGGCACAGGGTGCAGGAGAGATGGCCGAGGGCTGGGCAGGGCTGGCAGGGCCAGAGGCACCCAGGCCTTTGTCCCCTGGGCTCGGGCAGGGCCTCTGCAGGCCCCACAGAAGGAACTTTCCTGGCAGGGGCCGCACTTTGCTTCTGCCTCGGCCCTCCCTGAGGAGGCTGGCAGGGCTTGCAGGCTGATGCCATTTGTCCTTGCTGCCCCTGCCATCCCACTGCCCCAGCAACAGCCCCGAGCCACCCGTGAGGGACAGGCCCTGCTGTCCCAGGCCTGGGCTCAGCCTTGGCCTTTCTGCTTCCTCCAGCCAGCCCAGGCCTTGCTCAGCATTGCAGTTCCCTGCTCACAGCCTTTGGCTCCTGCAATCCTGCCCTCAAGGATCTGCTCTCCCCAGGCCCTGGGGAGCCTTGGGCACTCCCTGCCCTCACTCATGGCGGCCACTGATGCTCCAAGGCACTTGCAGTTTTGCTGCTGACTCCTGCAGCAGCTTCTTCAACCTTCTCTCAGTGCCTCAGGCTCCTGCCATCAGCCCCAAATCCCCAAATCTGGGCATCATTAAAATACACAAAGGCCTTGGGAGCTCTTTGTCTTCCTTCCATTGTCCTCAAGTCTCCAGGGCTTGTGCAGCTGCTTGCAGTCACTTTGGAGTTCTGTTAAGGAGGGAGATTCCAAAGTGCACCTCATGATTTTTGGTTTTACTCAAGGGCATATTATTTTTGGTTTTCAGTTCCGAGAAGAGGTGACAGAAGCATTCCCCAAGTGATGTTGATGCTGAATGTCTCCTTAGGAGATCTGGGCACAGAGAAGAATGATCCCTTTCAGGGCTGACCCTGTTTGGACAACCTGCTCCTCACCCCCAACCTCACCATGTCTGACATTGCCCACCTGAGACTGACATCCTGAAAAATAAAAAAAAAATCCCTATAAATGTGTTCTTATAATTACAATTAATGTAAACAATAAAATTATAAATATATTTTCCTTATAAAAGGAAATATTAGCAGTTTTTCATTTAATAAATGGAAAATAATTAAATTTACTAAAGAAATTTATTTTTCTATTTCTAAAAAGAAACATTATTTTTAATTATCTAATTTTAGTTTTTATATTAAAACCTATCAATTTTTTAGAAACCAGAGAAGTTACTAGTCATTGGTGCGAAGCAACACAAATCCTTTAAATTATTGGCTGTTGATTTCTCCTTCTTTATGCTAGTCTATTTATCAGTCCTTTTGTAATCCTTTTTATGACAGTTTGGGATCTATGGAAACTTTTCTGGGGCACAGTTGGGGATGATTTGGGTCTGTGGAGGGAATTCAGAGAGAACTTGAGGGTCTGCAGGACACTTCAGGGAGCCGGGTGGGCACTGGGCAGGGCACTGAGGGATTCTGACGGACACCTCGGCGTCCGGGGGAGCTCTTGGGGGTCCAGGGGGAAAACTTGGAGGTCAGGGAGGGGAATGTGGAGCCCTTCGGGGTCCGGGCGGGCACTTGGGGGGCTCGAACGGGGCTCTCTGGGGCGCGGGCCATGATGGGAGTTGTAGGCGCGGGTAGAATACTGTTCAATGGAGCCGCGGAGCATCACGGGAGTTGAAGGCGCAGCAGCAATGTCTCTCTGTGCGGCGCGGTGCATGCTGGGAGCTGTAGTCCCGGAAATGTCTCGGACTGGGCATTTGGGGTCCGGGAAGGCTCCTGGGGGACACTTTTGAGTCCGAGCTGTGACTTGAGGTGTTCAGGGGGGAACGTGTACGGTTCGGGAGCATTTGGGGGGAGCTTGGGGAGGTCTAACGGGGCCCTTTAGGGCGTGGAACACGGTGAGTGTTTTAAACGTGCAACTGCGTTTTATGGGGCTATGGGGCCGCGGGAGGTGACAGGAGATTAATTCCCAGAAGTGGTTGTAACGGGAATCTGTGGCGCTGGGAGCAATCAGGGAATCCGGAGCCGCTTTTGGGGACTTCTGAGAGGATGGTGAGGGGGCACTTCGGGATCCTGGAGAGTGTGGGGGACGATTATGGGACATGGGGGAAGGGGGGCAGATAGCGGAGTTCTGTGGAGCGCGGGGCATGATGGACGTTGTAGTCCCAGCTCCAATGGGGCTCTATCGGGCCGCGGTGCATGATGGGAGTTAGAGGCAAAAAGGAAAAGATGGCGCCTTCACAGGCCCCGCCCCCACTCCCCGATTCCCGGCGCTGATTGGCTGCGGGCAGTGATGGGCGGGGACAGGAGCAGCCCATTGAACCCCTCCAGTCCCTCCCAGTACAGCCCAGTTCATCTCCAGTACAGTTCAATACAACCCCAGCGCCTCTCCAGGCCCTCCCAATACACCTGAGTTCATTCCTACTCTCTTCCAGTTCTCCCCAGTGTCATCCATAGTACACCCCAGTGTCCCCCGTCATCCCCACACTGTTCAGAGTGTCTCCAGTTTGTCCCAGTATACCCCATTATCACTCAAAGTATTCAAAATTTGCTCCAGTATTGCCCAGTATCAGTCCCAGTATGTCCCATTATGTCCCAGTGTGTCTCTGTGTACGCCCACAGTCCATCCCAGTCCACCCAGATTCCCCCTCAGCATTCCCAGTGTTCCCCAGTGTGTTCCAGTCCTCCCCAGCGTTTCCAAGGTAAATTGAACTTCTCATGGTTTCCATGGCACCCAAACGCAGCAGTGGGGTCAGTGCAGTGTCCATGGCCACAGCCCCTGGCAGTGCCCAGTGCAGGTTGGGATGATGATCCACCCTCACAGCTGGCCCAGGGCAGCTCTGCAGTGGTTTTGGTGGCACCTTGGGCTGGCACACACCTGAGGAGTGTGTCTGATTGCAGTGGGGGAAATTAGAAGATTGCTTCAAGAAAAAAGGGAAAACCCCTCTTTTCCAGACCTCCTGAGGAGTGACCCTGGATCAGTATCGGTCACTGAATGCTGCAATCACCTCTGCTCTCTAGAGGACAGTAGAAAAAGACAGCACTTAAAACAGGAATGTGCATTTCTTAGAAGCTCTGTGAAATCTTTCTCCATAAGTGGAGTTGAAACTTTCCTCATGAACTGCAGCAGACCAGAGGGAAATCAAGGCAGAGCTGTGGTTTGTTAGGAAACCTCTCAAGAACTCCAAGTCAGAATCGAACTCCAAAGTTTCTTAAAAGTTTTAATGGGTCCCACTGAAGGACACAACTGAGAAAGTGTGCCCAGGTTGCAGTCAGAGCAGGAAATTGGAGGCAGAGATGACAGGAGGGGACAAAGAGAAGCCAAGTCTTGGTGGCCTGGGGCACAGCAGGGTCTGTGCCACCAAGGGCTGTGAGCAGACACCTTGTCCTGAGCCACTGGGGCCTCCTGGCACAGCCCCAGCAAGGCTGGGCACTGTCAGCCCTTGTCCTGCCCTCAGCATCCCCCCACATGCCAGTGGCCTCAGGGATCTGCTGGGACCAGTCCCTGGGGAGCCTTGGTCAGGAATGGCCCTGGGGGCTCCTTCATGCTCCCAGGGACTGCAGGTTTTTCCATGGACTTGGGGTTTTCCTTTTGCCTTGGAGTCTCTGAGAGCTTTGTGCAATCATGGCCTCCCATTCTCTGGTTTAATTAGTCTCTTGAGAGGCTTTGTCAGTAACAACACTCAGTGGGGCTCATGGGATCTTTAAGGTACTTCAATTTTTGAGGTACTTTCCTTTGTCCTTTGTTCTTTAAGTCTGGGAGGTTTTTGTGCAATCATGGCCTCCAGTTCTCTGCTCCAAGGAGTCCAAGAGGATCCTGTTGGGGATGGACCTCAGTGGAACCCATTAATGCTTTGAGACACTTTGGGTTTTTCTTCTGACTCTCACTCTTGGAAAGATAACTGCAATCTCCTCTCAGGCCCTGAGGTTCAAGGGCTCAGCACCAAATGCACCACGGGGCTCATTGGGATCAAGTAAGTCCTGACAAACCACGGCTCTGCCTTGATTTCCCTCTGGTCTGGTTCAGTTCATCAGGAAGGTTTTCAAATCCACTTAGGGAGAAATATTTCAAAGAGTTTCTAAGAAATATCCATTCCTATTTTGAATGAATGGTTTTTAATACTGCTCTGTTTAGAGCAGAGTTGACTGCAGCACTCTGTGACTGATATTGATCCAGGGTCTCTCCTCAGGAGCTCTGGCCTGCTCAGAGGAGCTGTGACTTGAGGTCTGACCCCGTGTGGACAACCTTGCTCCATATTCCCCAACTCCATCCTGTCTGTCCTCCCTCATCTGGGACCTGCTTTGCTTGCAGAACTGGCTGCACTCAGACAGAGACAGGATTTTCCTTTAATTTTTTAGAAGAATCTAGAATTCCTAACTTTCACCATTAAAAACAGAGTAACTCCTCAGGTGTCTGCCAGACCAAGGTGCCACCAAGGAGGTTCCCCCTTCCTCAAGGCAGAACCCTGTAAAGAATGTTTGAGACCTTTGAACTCCTTGGTTCCCTGAGGCCTTGCAGTGTCACAAAGGCCCCTTGGTTCCATGAGGTTCATTGGTGTCACCATGGTCTCTCTCCCTGGTTCCAGGAGGTTCATTGGTGTCACCATGGTCTCTCTCCTTGGTTCCAGGAGCCATCACAATGTCACAACGGCCCCCTGGTTCCATGAGGTTCCTGCAGCAGGACTTCCCCTGTGGCACAGCAGAGCTCATCTGTTCTGTCCATCAGCTGGGCCATCACTCAGGGCATCTTCCCCCTCTCAGCAATTGCTGAGATAACCCAGGCTGGACATCTGTCCTGTGCTGAGTTAGCTCTGGTGCCAGGGAGGTGGAATTCCCAGCTGACCATGAACATCCTGCCTTGAGAGCAGAATGAAGGGAGGGAGATAAGCCTTGAATTTCTGAGTGACACACACTTCAGTTTAAAAAACTATAAAATATACACAAAATTTCACCATACAAAACTCTATTGCATAGTCCCTGGAAACAGGTAGGGCTTCACTCCCAAATCTGGATGCATCTTCATGGTTCCTTTTCTGGAAGCTGAGTGAAAGGGCTCCATGTGCACTCCCTTATCAGTTCAGTGGTAAGTTACATTGGCTCCTGATCTCTGCCATTTCTTCACTAGCTGTAATATAGGTAACTTTATTGTGCACAGTCTATGTAGTTCTGTTTATCCTGCGAACTACGTATGTTACTTAAAGCATCTTGTCTGTTGTTCTTGAGTCCATTCAAAATAAATATTTCATTTTATACTAGACATAATTTGCCATTCTAAAGAACTTGTGAGAAAAGGGAGTTTGGGGTTCAGGTATCCTGAAACAGAGCTACTGCCAGAAACCTGAGCATAAGGCAGGACTTGTCTAAGTTTTCACTAAAGTTTTAACATATTTCATTTAAAACAATGGACAAGAAATTTTTTCCCATTTATTCTTTTCCTGTTTATAGATTGATCTGACCAGTCTCCAGTTTATATTGATCCCCAGCATCACCTCACGCACTCTGAACAGATATGAACATCAAGACCCTTTATGGCTGACAATCAATCACACTCTGTCCCTACCCCCACCCCACCATTTCCCTCATCCAAGCCCTGGCACTCAGAGCAGCCCAGTGCAAATCTGAGCTTCCTCCAGTCCAGGCTGTGCCTGCAGCTTTCAGCTCCTTGGCACCAAGTCCCAGCTGCTTTCCTTGGAGAAGGAGCTGCCCCAGACACAGAGGGATGTTGATTTGGGGTCAGCAAACAGAAGCCAAGGCAGGCCCAGCTCCATGGCAAACACAAGTGCAGCCCAAGGAGTGCTGGGCAATGGAGCCACATGCAGGGGTGTCCCCAGGGCTCAGGACTGGGGCCAGGGCAGTTCAATGTGTTCCTTGCTGATGTGGACCAGGCCATGGAGGGCACCCTGAGTCAGTGTCCAGGGGAGCCCAAGCTGGCTGGGAGTGTGGCTGTGCTGCAGGGCAGCAAGCTCTGCACAGGGATCTGGCCAGGCTGGAGCCATGGGCCCAGGACAATTGGATGAGCTTCAGCAAGGCCAAGGGCCGGCTCCTGCCCTGGGCTCACAACCACCCCAAATCCCTGGCCGTGCCCTGCCCCTGATCCCCACAGCCTGTCCTGTTTCCTTCATCCCTGCATTGCCAGGGACTTTGTGGGACAAGGGAGCTCTGCTGTGCCTATGGAGGGAGGTGCAAGAGCCACCAGTGCAGTGGGCACCACAACTCATCAGGTTTGTGTCCTTTGGGGGTCAGGAACTGCTGACACTCAGAGGCACAGAAAGGCTTCTCTTCATATGCCAACATAAGAAGTGTATCAATGTTATAATTTAATAAACATCAGAATTCTTCCCTCAGCTCTGTGCAATGTCAAACCAGTATCAGATATGTCCGCCATGCACAAGGGATTTCCATTCAGAAACAGTTTTAGAAAAAGACATTAGAAAGGGTGATTCTATTACAAATGAAAACACAACTAACACTGATGTGAAATTATCAGAGAACAAGTGCAGAAGGAAACCTGGGAGCAATGGGAGGGCCATAGAACCATCTGGTCTAGTGAAGAGACATCCTTAGACATGGCCATTTAAACAGGAGAGCGGGTAACACCCAAATGGAGAGGGACATGAAATAATACACAGCATAGTAGTAACATAGAGGGAAACAGCAGGATTTCTTCTCCTGCCATCAGTACATATCCAGGAAATTTCTGTTCTCTCCTGGTGGGAAAATTTTGACGTTTCCTCAAGTACTCAAATGCCCCAAATTATGACATGTGCTCACGCACCTCGCAAGATGCAGGTCCCCAACATCACCAGGACTGCTCCTGTCCCATAAAAATCTGCTGTGGCCCATTCCAAAATTGGGATTAACATGGAAAATATTTTATCAAGTCTGCAGAAACTGGGTCAGACCTTAGTGGTTCAAGTCTGGATCTGGTCTGAAACTGGAAATCCCAAAAGACCGAGACAGAGCATCATTCCAGAACCTGTCTGAGCCAATGGGAACAAAGGTTTTCCACATGTCCTGTCTGATCTCCCCTCTTTCCCCCCTTTCCACCCATTGTCTTTTGTCTCCCCCCAGGCCCCCCGGTGAAGATCCTGGCTCTGTGTTCTCCATCAGCTCCTGGCTGGCACTGCCAGGCTGGGATGAGGAGCCCCTCAGCCTTCCCTGCTCCGGGCTGGACAAGCCCAGCTCCCTCAGCCTCTGCTCACAGCCAAAGGGCTCCAGCCCCACCTTGGAGGCCCTTCCCTCACCCTGCTCCAGCTGCCAGACATCTTTCCTGCCCTGGGCAACCCAAACCAGGCCCCAGTGCCCTGGATAATCCACGTCCTTGATGTCCTGGTCCCACAGCCCTGGGTGCTCCTGCCCTGCCTCGCTGCCAGGGCACACGGCTGCCTCCTGCCCAGCTCCTGCCCACCAGGAGTTTTCTGACAGGGCCTGGTGGATACAGGGAGGGCTCTGGATGTTGTCTACTTGAACTTTAGCCTTTGACACCCCATCCCACAGCATTCCCTGGAAAAGCTGAAGCCTGTGGCTTGGAGCGGTTCACCCCTCCCTGGGCTAAGAACTGGATGGACATCGGGGCCCAGAGAGTGGTGGGGAATGGTGCCACATGCAGCGTGTGTGCAGTGGTGTCCTGCAGGGATCAGTGTGGGCCCAGTCCTGTTGAACATCTTTATTGATGATGTGGAGAAGGGAGCACAGTGCACCATCAGCAAATGTGCAGATGGCACCAAGCTGGGTGTGAGTGTGGATGTGCTGGAGGGTAGGAGAGCTCTGCAGAGGGACCTGGACAGGCTGGATCCAGGGCCCAAATCCAACAGGGTGAGGTTTAACAAGACCAAGAGCTGGGTCCTGCACCTTGACCACAACAACCCCTGCAGTGCTCCAGGCTGGGGACAGAGTGGCTGGAGAGGGGCCAGGCAGAAAGGGACCTGGGGCAGTGATGGACAGCAGGGTGGACATGAGCCAGCAGTGTGCCCAGGTGGGCAATGGCACCTGGCCTGTGTTATAAGTGAGTTACAGGAATTGATAGAATTAAATTTGATTAGATTTAGTATGATTTATTGAGTAAGTTATAGTAACTAAAAGAGTGTTGGGTGGTTGGGGAGTTTTTGTTTTATTAACGGTGTATGATTTTTTATTTGATAGTTTTGATTTATTTATTTTTAATTTTTTGTGTCATGTATCTTTTTTGTTGTGTTTTGTGTATGTGTCGTGTGATGTGTTTTTAGAGGTTTTTTTTGTTTTCTAGTCGTTGTGAGGATGAAGGTTTTTTTGTTTGTTTGTTTTGATGAATTTTTATATATTTCTTATATAATTTTTAGGATTTTTATTTTTTTTTTATTTTATTGGATGGTTGTAGTTAGATTTAATGTTTGTAGCTAGGTTTTATGTTTGTAGTTGGATTTTGGGTAATGTATATTTTGTTGGGTTTTTCTGTTAATTAGTTTGGTGAATAAATATTGATTGCATTTTGTTTTATTATTTTTTATTTTGTTTATTGAACTGTTTTAATTTTTCATGATCTAGAATTCGAGTTTTAGTTAAGATTGGGGGTTTTTGTTGGTTTATATTTAGTTTGGATGAGTATTAAATGGGTAGTTTTTAGGTGGATTTTATAATAGTAGTTATTTTGTTAAGAATATATGCTTGAAATGATAATTTTAAATTAGTACTATTATTAGTTTGGTAAGAGATGATAAGAGGGTGGTAAGTTATGGGGAATGGTTAAACTCTGATTTATATTAATTTTGTTGGGGGTTTCTTGTGATTTGTTTTTTTAAATTTTTTTATTGTCGTTTTGTTATGGTATTTTGTGTAATTTTGGTATGATTTGTATATATATAGGATTTTTTTAAGAGTATTGTAAAGGTTTTTTTTGTTGTTGTAAAAATATTAATGGATGAGGAATGGTGTGGCCATCAGGAGCCGAGCTGCTGTGCCACCCCTGACCTGCCCCCACCTCTGCACACAGATATTGCTGCTGCAGCTCTAGAGAAGGGAGCAGAAGAACTCTCCAAAGAAACGAGATCTCCAGTAAAAACAGTTTTTGGAGATCCTTTAGTTAATTTAAAGCTACAGAGAACAGAGCACCTCATGGACAGAGTCTGGGGCCAAAGCAAAGGTGGAGAGACAAAAAAATATCACATATATGGGCATGATTTTGTGCACAAATTATTAGACTAAAAGGAAAAAACTTTCAGCAATGAAGGAAAAGAAAGAATTCTCAAAAATGATTTATATTACAAGTGACTAGGAGAAAATGGCAACTCACAGAAATTGGCAAAGTTCACAGTTTCTGAAACCATCCAGTCATCAGTGTCCACAGTGCAGCCTTGAGCTCCTGGTTCCTCAGGCTGTAGATGAGGGGGTTCAGGGCTGGAGGCACCACTGAGTACAGAACTGACAGGGACAGATCCAGGGATGGGGACGAGATGGAGGGGGGCTTCAGGTAGGCAAAAACCCCAGTGCTAATAAACAGGGAAACCACGGCCAGGTGAGAGAGGCAGGTGGAAAAGGCTTTGTGCCGTCCCTGCTCAGAGGGGATCCTCAGCACAGCCCTGAAGATCTGCACATAGGAGAAAACAATGAACACAAAACAACCAAAGAAAGGAAAAGCACTAACAGCAAGGAGCCCAAGTTCCCTGAGGTAGGATTTGGAGCAGGAGAGTTTGAGGATCTGTGGGATTTCACAGAAGAACTGGCCCAGGGCATTGCCCTGGCACAGGGGCAGGGAAAATGTATTGGCTGTGTGCAGCAGAGCATTGAGAAAGGCACTGGCCCAGGCAGCTGCTGCCATGTGGGCACAAGCTCTGCTGCCCAGGAGGGTCCCGTAGTGCAGGGGTTTGCAGATGGACACGTAGCGGTCGTAGCACATGATGGTCAGGAGGGAAAATTCTGTTCCAATGAAGAAGACCAGCAGAAACACCTGAGCAGCACATGCAGAGTAGGAGATGTTGTTGGTGTGCCAGAGGGAATTGTGCATGGCTTTGGGGACAGTGGTGCAGATGGAGCCCAGGTCAGTGAGGGCCAGGTTGAGCAGGAAGAAGAACATGGGGGTGTGCAGGTGGTGGCCGCAGGCTACGGCGCTGATGATGAGGCCGTTGGCCAGGAGGGCAGCCAGGGAGATGCCCAGGAAGAGGCAGAAGTGCAGGAGCTGCAGCTGCCGCGTGTCTGCCAATGCCAGCAGGAGGAAGTGCCTGATGGAGCTGCTGTTGGACATTTGCTGTGTCTTGGCGTGGGGACCTGTAAAAAAAGAAATCATGGAATAGTTCAATTTTGGGAGGACTTGATATATCCCAGCCCAGCTTGGTGTCACTTTCCCCCCACTGCCTGCTCAGGGCTCTGCTGCCTGGAGCTCTCCCTGCCAGCTGCTGCTTCCCTGTGCCCAGGGCTGGGCCCTGCCAGTGCTGCCAGAGCCCAGCCCAGCCCTGGGGGCTCAGCTCTGCCCTGCAGACCCCTCCCAGCACAGGGCACTGCCAGGGCCAGCTCTGCCTCTGCAGGCTCTGATGGCAAAGTCAGAGCAACCCAGAGGATGCTGGAAAAGTCACACTCATGGTGCCTGTAAGGGACCCTGTGCTGATTTCTGTCACTGTCTGGTTTATTCAGACCTGAGAGAAAACTTTTTCATCTTTCTCAACCTCATCTGAAACATGAATATCAATGTGCAGTGTTCCATCTTGGCAACCCTGAGCAGTAGATTATAAAATCAGGATTTTCTCTTTTATGCAGCCCCTGACTTGCTGTGCTCCCTTTATAATGTATTTGGAAATGTTCTGTAGTTAAATGTCGTGCTGGGAGCAGTCCTGATCAATGCACCATCCTCACCACTCAAGGAGAACACTTCCAAGTCTCACCAGCTGTCTCCCTCCACCCAGACCTTGTCCCCCAGTGCTGGCAGCAGCTCCCAGGGCTGGCTGAGAGCTGTCCCTGGCAGGCAGCAGAGTCCCTGCCCAGCACAGCACCCTGGGCTGCAGGACCCTGCTCTGCAGGACAGCCCTGGGCACCCCTGGCTGCTCTACAGGAGAGAGAATCAGAGAATGTACTCACAGAGTCTGTGGGCATTGGGATGTTCCAGCTTTAGGAGATCCCTGCAGGAGCTGCAGCTGCATTGTCCTGCAGCCAGAGGCTTCCTGTGTCCAGGGCTGGGAGTGATTCTGCCCCAGGCACTTGTGAGCATCTTCCCAGCCCTGACTGATTGAAGCTCTCTGTGCCTCTGTGCTGTGCCTGGGGTGGCTGCAGGGCAGTGCCCTCAGCCCTGCTGTGCTGGGAGAAGAGCTGCTCAGCAAGAGAAATGGGTTTTTGAATCTCTTCTTGGTTACCAGGATTGTCCTCTATGCCAGGATCCCAGCCCAGCTCAGCAGCACAGACAGAGCACAAGGACTTTAATGACCGTCTCTGGGATTTGGTGCTGTTTACATCAGACTCAGTCCCTCAGAGAGTGTGTTCAAAAAACTTGTCAACAACTGAAAGTCAGATTGAAACTTCAAAATATCTTAAACTTTTAATAGATCCCACTGAGGGACAGGAATGAGAAAGTGTCTCCACGTTCCAGTTAGAGCAGAACACTGTAGGCAGTGATGACTGGTGGGGACAAACAAGGGAAAGGTGTCTGTGATGCTGAGCAAACCTGGATGTGTCTCAGCAATGCCAAGGGCCAAGGGCTGAGCCCCAGCCCCTGGCAAGGCAGATCCTGTCCCTCCCTCCTTGCTCAGGGCTCTTCCCGGGGCACTGGGCTCTGGGGATGTGCAATGCCAAGGGCAGCACCATGGGGCGGCCCCTGCCAGGCTGCTGAGCAGGGACAAGGAGGCAATGAGGCCCCAGCACAGCAAGGCTCACTTGTCCCCTGCTGGCCAAGGGCCCAGGGCCAGCAGCCATGGCCAAAGTGCTGCAGCACTTGGCTCTGGCAGGGCCTTTCAGCTGCTGCCCATCCCTGTGCCCTCTGCAGCCCAGGCTGTCCTACGGTGTCCATGCCCTGCCCCTCTGTCCCTGCAGGCTGTCCTCATCCCCCGGCTGCCCCACCTGGCTGGCCCCTTCCTTTGCTGACAGCTCTGCGTCCTGCCTCCCTCTGCCTGCACACACAAAGCCTTGGGCTGCTCCAGACTCCTTCTGGGAGATGTGTTGCACCACAGCCCTGCCCTGGAAGAAAAATTCCTTTCTCCTTGGGTCCAGTCTAGGCTCTCCTTTCAACTTCAGTTTCAACTCCACTGAGCACAGAACTCCTTTGTCTCTGTATCGTGGTCTTGTGCCCAAAGCCACCCAACCCCACCTTGGGTGATCTCTGGGCCCTCTCCAAGGTGTTTGCTATTGAAAAGATTCTGCTCATAATCTACAAAAAACACTGGAGGAACAAGGCAGCCAGACCTCTCTGTCCTGCATAATTCCATCTGGGAGCAATTCTCGGATATGTGGAATTTTGGAGGCCACATGCCTGTTCTGGCCATGGCCCCTGGAGGAGAAGCAAGATTCCTTTCCGTATAAAGGAAGGAAGAGTGCACCAGTGTTTCACGGGTGGATGAGAGGTCACCTCCTGAGGACAAGGCCAGCTGGAGTGGTCTGGTCTTGTATCTTTTGCCTTGGAGAAACCCTTTTATATGTGGAATATTTTAGGGGGAGCTCCAATTTCAGCGATGGGTAACAGCAAAGACAGATGGTTCTTTTCCATAGGAAGGAAAGGCAAAAGCCCAAGTGCTCCAGGGGCAGATGAGAAGCAGCCCTTGACATGCTAAATTCAGCTGGACGTGCCAGGTGGTCTGTGGGATTCCCAGCCAGCCAGAAATGTTCCATGTCCCTTTGGTTCCACGAGGCCCCGCAGTGTCAGAACGTTCTCCTTGCTTCTGCAGGATCACAATGTCCCTTTGGTTAAGTGGAGCCCACAGTGTCACAATGGTCTCCATGATTCCATGGGGCCTTGCAATGCCACAATGTTCTCCATGGATCCACGGTGCCCTGCAGGATCACAGTTCCCCTTTGGCTGCACGAGGCCCTGTAATGCAACAATGGCCTCTTGGTTCCACACAGCCCTGCTGCTTCACACCGGCCCCTTGGCACCATGCAGCCCAGCAGTGCCACAGTGATGTCCTTGGTGCCACGGGGTCCCAAAGGTGTCACCACCATCTCCATAGGAAGGAAACAGCTGACCCCCCGTGTTGCAGGGGCAGATGTGGGGCAGTCACCAGAGGCCAAGCACAGCCAGACCTGTTGCTATTTGCAGATTCTGTCTGGGAGTAATCCCCAGATATACGGAATTTTAGAGGTGGAATACCAATTTCAGACATGGAAATCTGGAGGACAAGGACAGTTCTTTTCTGTAGGAAGAAAAGCACAGAACACCAGTGTTTCAGGAGCAGATGAAAGGCAGCCACCAGAGACCAAGGGCAGCCAGAGCTCTCTGTTCTGGCAGCTTTCACTTGGGAGAAATCCTTGAATGTATGAAGTTTTGGAGCTGGAATCCCAATTTTGGCCATGGGTGTGTGGTCGAGATGGATGTTTTCATCCATAGGAGAGAAAATTGCAAAGCCCAAGTGCTTTGGAAGAAGATGAGAGGTGGCCACCCTTAGGCCAAGCCAGCCAGACCTGTCTCTCCTGGAACCTTTCATCTGGGGGAAATCCTTGGACACAGGGATTTTTGGAGATTGAATCTCAATTTTGGTTGTGCCTGAATGGAAGAAGAGTTCTTTTCATTAGGAAAGAAAAAACGGAGGCCCAGTGTTTCAAAAGGCAGATGAGAGCCAGCCCTCAGGAAGCCAAGGCCAGCCAGACTTGTCAGTCATGGCAGCTTTTGTCTGGGAGCTGTTCTTGGAGATAGGGAATTCTGGAGGTAGATTCCCAAATTTTGGCCATGGGTGCCTGGAGGTGAAAGTTGCTTTTTCCCTGTAGGAAAGGAAGACACATGTAGCTACAAGGTCTTTTAGAGCTAAAGAGTCCAATAGAGAATTAACACCTGTATCATTGATGCTTTTAACCCAATAACTAAATTCCCATGTCCCTTAGGGTGACACTGCCTGACCAACCAGAAACTGCTACCTGAAACCCATGAAGAAGGAGGAGGAAGAAGGAAGATGAAGACTGAAAGAGACAACACCAAAGATCCTCCATTTTGTCTCATACCTATTGCTGTATTATAAAACCCTCCAATTTAAAACCCATCACCATTGGAAAGCACACACTTCTATTTCATTATACACTCGTGATTTGAACTTCATCACTCCTATCTAGAAGCCATCTCCTGTCGGGGTTTTTTGTTTTCCGATACCTAAGGCGCGAGACTCGAGGGCAGTCTCCCCGACCAACCTCTAAAGGTCCCCTGATATCAGGGCTAAGGTGGCGAAATGAGGAACGGGTCCACACCACAACTCTGCAACTAAATACTTTAATAATCATAAAAGAAAATGCGGGACGAGGCCCAAAACTCGTGCACACACTATAAGAGCTAAGGGCAGAAGACAAGGCTGAGGGAAAAATCCAGGGTATTTATAAGGGGTGATGAGAGGTGGGTCCAGGGCGAGAATCCAATGGGTAAAGGGAAAAGTGGTGCAAGGGAGGAGTAATATGGGGCAGTAACCAGTAAGGTAGGATGGGTGGGACAATGCGGTGAACATAAACCAATGGGGGTACAAGGATACAAGAACTTTCCAGAACTGGGAGGAGAAAAGGGATGACATAACTGGGAATAGAGGCAACCAATGGGAAATGAGGGTTATAAAGCTTTGCCATGAACAGTTTTAAAACCTTTGACAACTTTCTTAGGAACTGTTATAAACTTAAACAAATGCCCTCCAAGGTCTGGGGCCAAGGGGCAACTCACCAAAAACACTGGTCTGGCTTTGGATGTCAGCCAGCTCGATTCCCATATCTCCC
Source organism: Cinclus cinclus (assembly GCF_963662255.1). Classification (NCBI taxonomy): domain Eukaryota; kingdom Metazoa; phylum Chordata; class Aves; order Passeriformes; family Cinclidae; genus Cinclus; species Cinclus cinclus. The sequence continues at coordinate 114,913 of NW_026912143.1, forward strand.
CCTTTCTGCTTAACTATAAAAATAGAGCTAAATGATTTTGTAGAACTTTGTAAAAACATTGTAACAAGCAAGGAACAATTAACAGTACAACAACAACAATTATGAAGATAAGTAACCCAGTTTTCATTATAGATAACACCCACCCTTTGATTCCCCAACTTTTCAAGAGTCCATTAAAGCAGTCCGTGTCATCATTGATTTGTAACTCTTTGACTCCATCTTTGAGAGATTGAATACTTTTGTGTATAGATTCGCTATGATCAGAAAGGTTCATGCAGCACATGCCTTCGAAGTCCTGGCATCCATGTCCTTGTGCCAACAGCAAACAATCTATGGCAGCTCTGTTTTGCAATGTTGCATGCCTTATACTGTCAACATCTGTCAGAAGATCACTTAGAGCAACGGAAGTAGCGTTGGTTTGTTTACTTAACCAACATCCCAATCTTCCCAACTGGGTGACTGCTTGTGCAAGCAGCTACCCAAGGTACAAGAGCAGAGGCGATTATCCTTTGTCCCCTATTCCAAAACTCTAATTTACTGTTACAGTCAGATTGGAATTGATGTGCAAAACACTTTTTCCTGTTTTTGCTATTACCAATTAGTGCTGTGACATTGGGAGTTAGTAAAGTAAGCCTACCAAGGCTACATGGTCCACCTTTAATATGAGACGGAATGGCAGGCCATGCTCTGTCCCCACAAACAAGAAATGTACCTGGAGGTAACTGCAGAGGAGTATCACTTGATTTAGATGGATGTCGTGAGGTATAATTACACCATAGGCTCTCATTTTTATACCCTGGATGGTGGGGGGGAAACATCCCACAACACTGGTTCATCTGTTTTCACGATTTGGGGCTTACCTCCGTTAGCCCTTATCAGCTGAACTCTCTTGTTATAGCGAAAGGTGATGCAGTAGTCCATTTTAACTGAGCCAAATAGTTCCAGTTCTTGAGGCTCTAATGGCGCATGTGGAAGATCAAGAGCCCACGAGTCCCAAAAGTCTACAGGGTTGTATTTTAACTTACTTTTGGGACTGTTACCTCGCATGGCATTGATGGTCTTTTTCGTTACTGGCCATTCGTCTGCTGGTAGACCTACCAGGCATGTTGAAAAGGGGTTGTTTGGGGGTGGCAACAGATAGACCTAACGTCTCTTGGTGCGTTATGTTGGCCAGGGTAATCCAAATGTTCTGTTTTGGCTGTTGAACAATTCTGCTGCTGGCAAAGGGTAGGACATTAAAGAGAACAAGTGCAATGATTGAGAGTCTTTCAGAGGTCATGGTCCCAACGATGACTTGCGATGAGGAGCTGTGAAATAGTCAGTCATAAGGAGTAGTAGTTGCAGGCTTGTTGTTAGGAGTTGGACTACTGGGACTCTCTGGTAGGTCTTCTTTTAAAGGCTGTAGGTAAGGTTTGATGTTCTTGGCTGGCATCCACCGAGGTGCCCTATCTGTGGAGACACAACCATATCCCTTCCCCCAAGTTATTAGTTGGAATGGTTCCCCCTAAGATTTGATTTGTTTCAGGATCTTTTACCAAGACTGGTGCTCTTTCTTTCAGTTGAGCCTGTGTTGTATTAGAAAAATGACGGATAACTGGAGGGTTTGGTTCCATAAACGAATTGTTCAAAAAATTAAAGACATATAATGCTGTACTTAACCTTCTGTGTTTGACAAGATCTCTATTCCCCCTTTTTGTTTATCTAAAAGATTTTTGAGGGAACCATGGGCTCTTTCAACTATTGACTGACCCGTGGGGGAGTGAGGGATGCCAGTGGTGTGGATGACTCCCCACTGATTGAAAAATTGTTTTATTTTGTGTGAAATATAAGCTGGACCATTATCAGTTTTTATTTCTTGGGGGATACCTAGGATTGCAAATGCTTGGAGAAAATGTTTAATAGCATCTGCTGCTGTTTCTTTGGTGTGAGCGGAGGCAAAGATAGCACCTGAAAAGGTATCTATAGAAAGATGGATGTATTTGAAACGACCAAATGAAGGGTAGTGTGTTATATCTGCTTGCCACAATTGTAAACTATGGAGTCCCCTAGGGTTGACTCCTGCTCCAATAGCTGGTAGGGAAAGTTTTTGGCAACTAGGGCATGTGTTTACAATGGCCTTGGCTTGGTCCTTGGTAATATCAAACATTCTATGCAAAGCTGGAGCATTTTGATGGAAGAATGCATGGCTAAGCTTTGCCTGCTCAGGTATGTTAGGTAATGTTACTTGTGCTGTCATGGCAAGTGTGTCAGCTCGATTGTTACCTTGTGTCAAGGGTCCAGGAAGGGTAGCGTGGGAACGGATATGCATAATGAAGTAAGGGTGCTGCCTTTGGGAAAGAAGAAAAACTCTATTTTTCAGTAAAGAATATAACCGTTCATTTGCAATGTCCTTCAGCAACGAATTTTCCGCCCTTTCCACGATCCCTGCAACATATGCTGAGTCAGTAACAATATTAACGGGGCCGGTGAATTTGCAAAATGCCCTTACCACTGCCGCCAATTCAACAATCTGTGGTGAGCCTTCAACAATTTCAATATCTGACAGCCACTCACCTGTCATAGGGTTTTCCCATGTAATTACAGATTTATGAGATTTTCCTGACCCGTCTGTAAACAAAGTGAGGGCTTTGAGGGGCTTATCACTCCTTAAGGGTTTAGGAGATAAATTGAAATCAGAACTTAGAAGTCTATGCTTAGGGCAATGGATAGAAAGTTGTCCGGGGAAATTTATTAGAGCGATTTGAAGGTGTTCAGATTGTTGCAGGAGCCAATCTAAATAGGAAGAAGTCAAAGGCAGAAATATAATCAAAAAGTCTCTCCCAGATAAAGACAGCAAACGTGTTCTAGCCTTAATAATTAACTGAGCTATTATTTCTGGCTTTGTAGTGATGGTCTTTTTGGGTTGGTGGGAAAGGAAAATCCATTCTAAAATCAACAAAGGATCAGGTAACTCAGGATCCCACTGAAAAATTAAGGCATGAAGTTGAGGACCCCTCCCCAGAACCACTAATAGGAAAGGCAACATAGGGTCCATCCGGTGTGCTTGCCGGGTTTGTATTGCAAAAGACACTTTATTCAAGGCGTGTCTTGCTTCCTCTGTCAAGTGTCTCGGGGAGTTTGGGGCCGAATCTCCCTTCAGGAGGTCAAATAATGGCTGCAAGTCTTGATTTGTAATCCCCAATAAGGGTCTCACCCAAGTGATAGCACCAAGTAACCTCTGCATGTCATGTAACGTTTGTGGGTTCTCTTCCAGTTGGAGCAGTTGTGGCTTTATAGTTCGTGATGAAATTTTATAACCCAAATACCTCCAAGGCTGCATTTGCTGCACCTTTTCTTCTGAAACGGTTAAGCCAGCTTTTTGGACTGCTGAGATGGTATCCTTCACTGCAGTGTCCAGTGTGACAGTATCTTTGGCAGCTAACAGGATATCATCCATATAGTGAAGTATCAACACCTGTGGATGAACTTTACGAACAGGGGTTAGTATCTTAGCCACAAACCACTGACATATTGTTGGACTGTTTTTCATTCCTTGAGGTAAGACCACCCAATGGAATCGCTGAAGGGGTGCTTCCCTGTTGATTGATGGGATGGAAAAGGCAAAACATGGAGCATCATCAGGGTGTAATGGAATGTCAAAGAAACAGTCTTTAAGGTCAATAATTGTTAGGTACCAGTCTTTAGGGATCATAGCCGGAGAAGGAAGACCTGGTTGAAGTGCACCCATGTCCTCTATGACCTCATTTATTTTCCGGAGATCATGGAGGAGTCGCCATTTGTCACTGCGTGGTTTTTGGATGACAAAAATGGGGGTGTTCCAGGGGCTGGTGGTGAATGTTATGTGTCCTTTTTGAAGTTGTTCTGATATCAGGGATTGCAGCGCGGCTAATTTTTTCTCATTTAGGGGCCATTGATCTACCCAGATAGGGGTATTATCTTTCCAAGTTATTTTCAAGGTGCCACGCTGTTCAATGACCCCAATTAAAAATCCATTTCCAAACGCGCTCCCCATTCAGTTAAAATATCCCTTCCCCACAGGACGACATGCATTCGTGTTTTCACTATGAAGGGTCTGGTGGTGGCAACACGACCCTTAGGTCCCTCTATCTTGATCAAATTCATGCTTTTCAGACCAGTGCTTTCCCCTCCAATCCCCATAAGGACTCCAGAAGCTGGTGTAAGTGCCCACCCTGAGGGCCATCTTGAGGTAGAAATTACAGTAACGTCCGATCCAGTGTCAACAGTTCCCTTAAGAGTTACCCTCTGTCCATTAGCCTCTAGGATACAGGTTATTTTAGGCCTGTCCTTACTTATAATCTGGGTCCACATAACAAAGGATTCTGAATCCTCTTCCTCCGTTTCATCTGGCAACATAATCGCTTGGGCTATAGGCAGTCCTTCGGGAATAAAGCAAGGAGGGTCAGGGCTTAGGGCTAAAACAGTCATTTCCTGGGAAGATGTAACAGACAATACGGAAGGAAGGACAAAAAATCCCTCCGTTTTGATCTACAATTGCCTAAAATTAACACTTGGTGGGGCCGATCTTCAAGCCCAAGTTGTCCTGTTGAAATTGAATGTGTGGAACAGTCAGTCAGCACTACAGGTTTAGCACTCACCAACTCCAGCCGGGCACCTGGTGGAATTGTTGCTGGTAGTCCTGAGATGTGCTGCTGGAGTTCGGAGCCACAGGGCCTGTAGTGGTGGTTAGAATTTTCTGATTCTCCGCAGCCATCAGTATCTTCAGCTTGTGGATTTCTGTCATAGTGCAAGGCCAACTTGCGCTCTGATGGAAGTTTTTTGACGGCTGCCTAGGAAAATTACTTTTAAAGGAAAACTGTTTAGCCTGAGGTTGATTTTTACTAACAACTGGGTACCTCCCTTTCCTTTGTGGACAGTCTTTTCGCAAGTGTCCTTGCTGGCCACACTGAAAACATGTAGACTGGCACTGCGTTTGGGGCGACTTCAAAGGAAAATGTGCAGCAACCAGTGCTCTTGCAACTCCCTGTCCGATGGCCTGGGCTTGTACTGCTGCCACATGCTCCACCGTCCCGAGATGGTTACATGCCTCAATCATCTGGAGGAGCATCGGTGGGGGTTCTCGTGGCAGAGCGCGCAGTACCTTCTGACATTCAGAGTCAGCATTAGCTACCGCCAATGTCTCTAACAATTTATTCCTGGTTTTGTCATCAGGAACCTGTTTTTCCAATGCTTGTTTTAACCTGTCAATAAATTTCATGTATGTTTCTCTGGGCTCTTGCTTAATATTAGTGTACTCCAAGTTAGGTGTGCTGCCATCTGGCACCTGGACTAGTGCCTTCCTAGCAAAATTTTTAATTTCATCAAGTACTTGCCTGGGGACTGCTGCAGCTTGCTGCTCAGGTTGGGTAAATTGTCCTTCCCTGGCTAGGTGGTCCATTGTTAATGCTGCTCTGGCTGGATTGTTCACGCAGTCAGTCAGGAATCCTTGGAGCATGCGTTTCCATCCCCCTTCCCACAAGGTATACTCAGTGGGAGACAACAACATAGTCATTATATATTTTAAGTCATGGGGGGTCAGTACATGTGCTGTGAAGGTGGCCCGAACAAGATTATTAAAATATGGAGATCCCCTCCCATGGTCCTTGGCTGCCCGACAGTTCTTTTATTTCCCCATATGTCATAGGCTCCCATCTTGGTGCACCTCCCCTCCCCCTGTGGTACCTCACTGGGAATGCATTGAACTTAGCTGCTATCTGCCAGTTTCCTTCTTTTATAGCAGCTTTCCGGATCCACTGCCAAAGGTTTTTAGGGGTTAGAGGGCAAGGTGAAGACTCCTCAGACTCACTAGAGCTCGAGTTCTCTCCGGAGGAACATGAACAAACTGGAGCAATAACATTTACATCAACGTTAAGCTGCCGGTAAGGTTTGCAAGCTTCAGCTATGGGCGCAGCCATTTTGGAGGCAGGCTCTTCCGGAAGTGCCTGAAGGGCAGTTCCGGTCTCCTTCCGGGAGGAGGAGCACTCAGCGCCAGTTCCGGCAGGGGCAGGAGTGGGCGGCCCCGGAGGGTGGTGGGCGGGCCGTGAGGGAGCGAGGGCGGGCTGGAAGGCGGAGCGAGAGGCGGGAATAGCCGAGGAACCCAGACTTTGACAGAAGGTGTTAGTGGTAATTCCAAAATGGCCCCCGTTTGTGGCAGGGCAGCCGATGGGGCAAGAGCTGTCGTTAGGAGGGTGAGCGGGACAAACACATGAGGACACCAGAGGGATGGAAGGGGGGAGATCCACGACGGCCCGCGTGCTGCCATCGGGGATCTCAGCTGGAGGGTCACTCACAGGAGACAGGGAGAGAACAGGCTGCTTTGGAGCAGGGTTAGGTGCAGGGTTAGGAGGAACCGACGAGCCGGGTAATCAACGCTGGGATTGGTGCAGGGTTTCCAGGATAAGGTGGAAAATAGGGAGCATGCAGGGTGCCTCAGGGTTCCTTTTTACAGACAAGTGATAAATTTTGGTCCCCACCGAGTCCCAAAAGGCAGTATTCATCATTTCTTCACTCGGGGTGTTGGGGAAGTTTTTACAAACCCACTTTACAAATATTTTCAGTTCTTTTTTTGAAAAGTCCTTAGTGGTACTTAAAAGAATTAACTTAAAATGTCCATATACGTTCCCCTCTACGCTCGACATTTGCCCACCCATCTTCCTTCGAATCCTCCTTAGGGGATCTAGCTGCCGGGACGCCCCTAGCCTAGACTAGGATCCGTATTTTAAAACACGGCAGCGAAGTGGGCTATATTATGTCGGGTGTCCCCAAACACACCTGTATTCTGCAGGTGCTTCTGTCGACGTCCCTCGCTGGCTTCCCGGGTGTCCAGACGAGGTCCCTCTGCGCCGACAACTCCGCCGGGCCCCGGCGCGGCCACACTCCCGGGGACACAGTCCTACCTCTGCAACAAGGTGCCCTGAATATCAGGGTCCCTGTTCGGGTGCCACCTGTCGGGGTTTTTTGTTTTCCGATACTTAAGGCGCGAGACTCGAGGGCAGTCTCCCCGACCAACCTCTAAAGGTCCCCTGATATCAGGGCTAAGGTGGCGAAATGAGGAACGGGTCCACACCACAACTCTGCAACTAAATACTTTAATAATCACAAAAGAAAATGCGGGACGAGGCCCAAAACTCGTGCACACACTATAAGAGCTAAGGGCAGAAGACAAGGCTGAGGGAAAATCCCGGGTATTTATAAGGGATGATGAGAGGTGGGTCCAGGGTGAGAATCCAATGGGTAAAGGGAAAAGTGGTGCAAGGGAGGAGTAATATGGGGCAGTAACCAGTAAGGTAGGATGGGTGGGACAATGCGGTGAACATAAACCAATGGGGGTACAAGGATACAAGAACTTTCCAGAACCGGGAGGAGAAAAGGGATGACATAACTGGGAATAGAGGCAACCAATGGGAAATGAGGGTTATAAAGCTTTGCCATGAACAGTTTTAAAACCTTTGACAACTTTCTTAGGAACTGTTATAAACTTAAACAAATGCCCTCCAAGGTCTGGGGCCAAGGGGCAACTCACCAAAAACATTGGTCTGGCTTTGGATGTCAGCCAGCTTGATTCCCACACCGTGGGACAGTGCAGGAGTCTCAGTGGCACAGACACACCTGACAGCCCCTTTGCCTTGCCTTGAGGAGAGAGCTGAGAGCAGCCCTGGCCATGCAGCAGCATCTCCAGAGCAGGAGGAATCTGCCCTGATGGGGGTGGCTCCTTCCACCTCCAACTTCTGCCCACAGTCCATGGGGAGCTGCCAGGCAGGCTGAGAGCTGTCCCTGGCAGGTGGCACATGCCCTGGGCTGGCCAAGAGCCTTGAGGGCTGCAGAACAGGCACTCCAGCTCTAGGTCATATTCTCCCAAGTGTGTTTCCAGGTGGAGGTTCAGATATGCAGCCCCAGGCCCTCTACAAACACAAGCTGCCCGCTGCCTCTTCACCTGCCTGGAGTCCTGCCTGCGTTCATGGCAGCAAAACCAGGCTGTTCCTGGCCAGAGACCAGAGCTCTGCTCCTGCAGGATGCTCTTGCCAGCACTTTACAGGATTCTGCTCTGCACGCAGCACTTTTCCTTCCCGCTCTCAACAGGCTTTGGCACACAGAGCACAACCTGGCTGGCCCTGCCATCAGCACACCCCAGTCACAGGTGGAGGAAGAAGAAGCAGGGGCTGTTTTGCAGCCATGCCCAAGAGAGACTGGAAGGGTGCCCTCCCTCTGGTCTCACTTGCTTGGCTTTCTGACTGGGTCTGGGGCAGGGGCTGTGATTCCTCATTTGTGGGGACCAGAACCGCACTCAGGATCCCAGCATTGCCTGACAGCGCTCTGGACACTGGCACGGTCACGCGTCCGAGTCTCGGGCACTGTGCTGCTGCTTCATTTGTCCTTTGGCACACCCAACGCTCCTTGAGAAGCCCTGATGGTCTCTGGTTCTGCCCTCTTCCTGACCTGGGCAGGGATGGAGCATTGCTGTGCTTTCAGGAAGCTGGTGTTGAAACCTTGCAGCATTCCAGTCTCCTTTGCCCTCTGTGGATGCTTGCCATGGAATCCGTCCCAGTTGGGTTCAGAGCATACTCAGGTGGAGTGGCTCTTCTGAAACCCAGGGCCTCCAAGAGTGCTCAGCAAGACCTTTAACTCCACAGTGTTGTGGAACTGGACCTTTAGCACAGAGATATTTCCAGCCTCATCTGCCCTTGTTCCTCTGCATCTCTGCACAAAACACAGCATGGAAGAGAACGGCAGGAAGAGCCCATGTGTCCCAGGGCTCCGGATTTGCGGCGCTTGAGCTCCACAGAGATGCAGGCAAAGTGAAGAAGCCAAACTCTTTATTGATGGGGGTCAAAGCAAAGGGAAGAGATGGAGGGGACAAAAGGGATGGGTACAGTGTGAGGGCTGGAGGGAGGGGGCAGTGAAAATGGTGGAATGAGGCATAAGAGAAAAAAGGGATGGGCACAGTGTAAGGGCTGGAGGGAGGGAGCAGTGAAAAGGGAGAGATAGTGGAGGGAAGATGAGAGGATGGGCAGTGTCTGAAGGCTGGAGGGAGAGAGCTATGTACAAGCAGGGAGAGGGCTGAAGCCACATGAACTTCAACAGGCTCAGCTGTGCCTGGAGCTCCAGCTGGTCTCTTCTGGTCTCAAGGTTGCCTCATCTTCCATGGCATCTGGAGAGCTTAAAGGGATGCTGGTTCTTCTGAGCCAGCAGATGAGCATGGTTCTGCAGCTCTTCAATTGAGTGTATCTTGAATTCCTACGTTTGTCTGGGAAGGGCTGTCGTCTGTCATCAGGGCTTGAAAGACTGGAAGAGAGAGGAAAGGAGCCATGGTCAGAGCCCGGATCTGTGGGAATCCAAGGTGACCTTCCTGCTAGGGCCATCCCACCTAGCTTATTCCATGGCCAATACAGAGGAGGGGCCAAGGGGATCAGCTGCAAGGTGTTGGCCACAAATACCCCCACCCATGTCCCTGAAATCTCTGTGTGCTCCATCCACGCCACCGTTCATCCACACAGGGATTGAAACCCTCCAGAACCGGGCCAGGGATTGCAGGTCCCTGCCCAGGGATTGCAGCTCCCCCCACCAGCCCCGCTGAGAGCCCGCTGCCCTCACTCACCCTCCCTGAGCACCTGGGGCTCTTCCTTCTGCCCCCTCAAGCTCTGCCCGGCGAGCCCTGTGAACACAGAGCCTGTCACTGCCCCAGCGGCACAGCTCCCTGCCAGCGGCGCTGCCAGCCCTGTGGCCACTGGCCCTCCTGGCCCGGCAGGGCTCAGCCCGGGCCCTCGCCACCTCCTGACACCCAAGGAAGGGCACGGCTGGGAGAGGGCAGCAGCAGCCCCGAGGGCAGCCGGGGCTCCACGGCGCCGGGCCCGGATGGCGCTGCCGGGGCAGCAGCCGGGGCCGGGGCCGAGCCGTGGTGGGTGGGGAGGGACCCCGGGCTCACCGATGAACCTGATGGCCGCCTCTCGCAGGGGCTCCTGGGGGCTCTGCAGGTACGGCAGGGCCTGGCGCAGGTGCTGGGCCGCTCGGCTCCTGTCCTCTGCCAGCTGGGGAGAGCGGCGGCAGGCAGGGAAGGGTCGGGGCGGGCTCTGCCCCTTTGGCAGGCGCTGCCCTGAGGCGCCCGGCCCCGGCCTCCCCTGCCCGCCCAGCCCTGAGGCGCGGCCGGCAGCCGCTGGCGCCGGGCTCTGCAGGGGCAGAGGGCCGGGTGCTGCCCGGGGAGCCGCGGTGCCCACCCGCCCCGCGGCCCCGCTGGGCCGGGGCTCCGTCGGCACCCGGCTCGGGGCCGCGGGAGCCTGGAGCAGAGCCCGTGCGGCCCCTGGGTGCAGCACTGGGCACGGCCACAGCTGCCAGCCCCACACAGCGAGCACCGCGCTCAGGGGGCTTCTCCAGCCTGAGCCTGGGGCTTCCAGGCCGTCCTTACCAGGCACTCGGCCAACTTCCACAGCTGCTCCTTCTTCAGCAGCTGCTCCAGATTCCTCTTCTTCAGGAATTTGTTTGCACAATGCAGCGTTGCCCGAGAGGCCTGGAGAGCAGCAGAGATGTGGAGATGGCAGCGCAGTTCAGGGCACAGGACCCGTGTCCCTGTGCCAAGGCCTGGAGGAGGCTGCAGCCCGGGAGGTGCCAGGGCAGGAGGCAGCCGAGCCCCCTCCCAGGGATGCACCAGAAGCCCACGAGTCCTCACCTCGGCCACACGCCGATTTTCATCATGACAGTGGAATAAAAGTGGGAGTAGGCTCTGGCACACAGTTGATTTAAGGGGCTTTTTTCCCTCGTCTACAACCAATTCCATCACCTTGCAGAAGAGGTCAAGGGAGAGCAGCTGCACGTGGCTGTTGTCCTGGAGGAAAGGAAAAAACCTCAGCACCAACTACTGCAGCCCCTGAACAACAGCCCAAATAATCCACAGGGCACCAAGTTTCTGGGCAGCAGCCAGTGCCCGTGGCTGAGGACACTGAGCCTTACGTTGTCAAACAGGGCCAGGAGTGCCTGGGCCAGCTTCAGGGCGGTGGTGCTGGATATCAGGATGTCTTTGTCCTGGAGCACATTGGTGAACACGTGGAGGCTCATGCCAACCACCTCTCCATCTGCATCAGCCAGCAGCTCCAAAAGGCTTTGAGACAGGCTACACATTTTTAGGGCCTGTGTGGAACACAAGGTTGTGCTGTGAAGCCACGAACGACAGCACCACCAACACTGCCCTGGCACTGCAACCCCAACTGCAGGGCCCAGAGGCCAAAGGCCTGTCCCAAAGAACTCAGGGAGGTGAGGCAGGAGAGCTGGGAGCATCTGCCTCAGCTCCTGAAGTCCAGCCAGCCCAAGGGGCTGCTTTCCCCAGCGCTGCTTCAGCCGCTGTCCCCTTCTCACCATCGAGGGATCCTTGCTGAGCACCACAAGGCCTCGGAGCGCCAGGCGACGCCTCTCCCTGCACTTGCTCTGCACATGCCTTGACATGATCTCAAGGATGCTGTCAGCACAGTGAGTCAAATCCAAGCAGTCCAGGACCTGGAAGGCACAGGGCAGTGACAGGGGACCCAGCCAGCAGGAGCCCAGATCCGCACAGGGCTGGGCCCAGACAGCAGCACAGGGCACGGGCACCGTCCCAGGCAGCTGTGGCGATGACCACAGAGAGCTGGGAGGCAGCTCAGAGAGGCAGCGCTGGCCATCGGGCTCACCTCCACAAGGAATGCAAGGAGAGGCAGATCCCAGCGTGGCTCTTCCCTGCTGAGCCAGCCAAGCAGGCGGCGTGCAATCCCAGAACACACGGAGAGGGAGGCACGGCGCATCTGCCTGATGGGGGAAAAGGCACCAAGACACTGAGGTGGGCAGGCAAACCTCTCTCAGGACTGAGTCACAGAGGTCCTGTCTTTCCCAGGCATCCCTGGAGCGGATGTGGGCATTTTGGGAGGCTGCTCCTTCTGGGCACCTCCTCTCCCAGCCTTTTCCAGTCTGCTTGGCTGTCCCTTGGTGACAAATCCCTCTGGCCCATGAGCACAGGGACTGTGTGGGGCTCCCCGGGCACAGAGCACAAATGTCGGGGACAGAGGGGAAATGGGGGTCTCACCTGGCCAGCAGACCCACGGCATAGTGCTGGGTGTCAGCGCAGAGCAGCGTGTTCCAGCCACGCTTGCGCTCCATGGCCATCACCTCAGGGTCATAGTGCAGACAGAAGAGCAGAGCCTTCATGGCCTGCACCGCAAACCTGTGTGCAGAGCAAAGTCCAGGTCACCCTGGGAGCACTGGTGCTGGCCACAAGGGCATGGGAAGGACAGGGGGACTGGGACCTGTTGGGCTGGCTGGGAAGGCGATGTTCCTCCCGGCACGCTGTCCAGAAGTTATCAACTTCCTCTGGCATCTGCTGTGTGGTGATGACAACGTGGAAGAGCAGAGCCACAAACAGGCGGGAGGAATAAAGGATCATTGCCTTCTGGCACTGAGGCACAATTAGCCAGATCACCAGAGTAGCCTGCAAAAGAAGCAGCCCGAGACAGCGCTCAGGGCTGAGCTGTCCATGGGGCAGGGCCCGAGGGGAGACGCAGGGGGAGCAGCGGGCCCAGTGCCCCCTGAGCCTGTCCCTAGCCCAGGTTTCAGCCCAGTGCCTGAGGCACGGAGAGGATGGAGAGCCACTGGAGAGGCCAGTGGAGAGCGAGCAGAGGCCAGTTCCAGAAACTCACAGCCAGGGCAAACACGTCTTTGTTGTCTCCATCAGAGGTGCTCATGCTGTGCAGAGGCCAATCCTCCATCACACAGAGCAGTGTGGGCAGCACCTTCTCCACTGTTGGTCCTGACGAGCCTATGGCTCTCCACATCCTTGCAGCAGCTCTGTGGGATCACAGCTCTGTGTCAGGGGGTCTCAGTCACAGGACCAGGCCCTGTACAGCTGTGGGGCCCAGGTGACAGAGCCCCAATGCCCTGAGGGGGAGGGAGGGAGCATGGCAGCAGGCTGAGGAAACAGAGGGGCCTGAGGCTCCTGGAGCTCTGTGCCTGTCTGGCAGACCCCACTGGACAGGCTGCACAGGGCCATGGGCCCTAAAGGCTGTTGAGCCCTGAGCTCTCAAGGCACGTGGACCCCGTACCTGTCACACGTTGGGGCACAGCGCAGGAGGGTCAGCACCACGTCAGCAGGGTGTTCTCCAGCCAGCCTCCAAATGTCAGTGCGCAGCCTGACACCCACAGTGGCATGGGACACGAGATTCTGGTGAATGCTTTTCACCATGGCTGGCACCTGGAGGGGGTGGGGAAGACTTGGAGCACTGTCCATGGGAGACACTCCCCAGCTTCCCCTAAGAAGTGCTTCCCTCCCCGCCACACTGTGCTGGCCTCAAAGACTGAGGGGGCCCAGTGACCATGGCGTGAGTGGGCATGCACTCCTGTGAGGCCTCAAGCCCTGGCCTCAGGCTGCTTACGTTTGGCTGGGAAGAAACACAGGGCTCCTTGAAATAGTCCCCAATGAGTTCCTGACTCAGAGTGGCAGTGGTGTCAGTATTTGTGATGCCCTCAGTCTCTGCAGTGCCGGCCATGTCCTCAGTCTCTGCCATGTCAGCCTTTGCCCTGCCATCATTCCTTGCAGTGTCAGAGCCCTCTGAGCACTCAGGTGAATTTGGGCTGACATCTGGCTCTGCCTGGAGCTCGGTCAGCCTGGAGTCAGGCTCAGCTGTGCCCTCTGTTGCTGTGGTTCTGGTCTTCCTACGTCGAATGCGTAGGAACTTCTGGAACCTCTGCACGAGAACAAAGGACAGGGAAGAGAGGCAAGTTCCATGCAATGCTCCAAGCGCTGTGCTGGGCTGAGCAGTGACAGCAGGCCCAGCCCAGGTAGGGATGGCTGCAGGTACCTTCAGTGTTGTGCGGAAGCGGCCGTGGGTGGGTTCCTGCTCTTGTGTCCGGTCCGTGGCTGGGTTCCTGCTCTTGTGTCCGGTCCGTGGCTGCTCCTGGGTAAGAGCGAGTGCAGCCAGAGCTGAGGGGCGGCGGGAGAGGCCAGAGAACACAGCCCTGCCCTGCGCTCCCCAGGCAGGGACAACCCCGGGATGCCCCAGGGGATGGAGCACGGCTGCTGCGGGGTGTCTGCCCAGCCCCTCTTCTGTCCTGTCCCTGGCCATGTCCACAGTGGGTGGGATGGGATGGGATGGGATGGGATGGGATGGGATGGGATGGGATGGGATGGGATGGGATGGGATGGGATGGGATGGGATGGGATGGGATGGGATGGAGCCCAGCTTGCAGCAGCCATTAGCCCTGTGGCCCAGCTGTGCCACTCACCATCCTGCATTGGCTGGAACTGCTCCAGCTCCTCAGGTGGTTGTGCTGGGGATACTCCAGGGCCTTCCTCTTTTTTCCCTCTGCAAACATTGAACAGGCTGAGAAATCTGCCCGCCATGTCAGAGTCTGGCCTCAAGGGCACCTTCTAGAGAGATGCCTTGGGAAAGCTGTGAGGCAACAAGTCGTGCAGTTGTGCCTTGAAGACACCCACGACAGAGTTGCCTCAGGAAGGCTGCAGGACAGCAAGTCCTGCACTCTGCTCTTGAGGGCTCCTGCCACAAGGACAGGAGACTCCTCGTAAGCAATTCTGGTCACCAAGTCCCGCGGTCCGGCCGCGAGTGCACCTGCAAAAGAGAAGCCTCGGGAAGGCCCCGGGCCACCAAGTCCCACGGCCTTGCCACGAGGTCACCTGCAGGAATAACGCCTCAGAAAAGCTCCGGGTCAGACACGAACGAGTGCGCTGGGTGGGGGCTTCTCACAGCACCGCTCCGGCGCGTCCTGTCCCGTCGCCTGCTCCGAGCGCTGTGGTGTGGCTGTGTCACTGCCAGCTCCTATGTCAGCACAGGTCACAAAGGGTCCTTTGACACTGTGTCCCATTCCATGCCATGGTGACCATGCTGCTTTGTGTCACAAAGGCCCTTGCACACACTGTCACCTGCCCTGGGGACACCCTCAGCCCACCCAAAGTGGCCCAGGTTGGAAGAAATCCCTCGCCCCAAGTGTTTAAGGCAGCCTGACAGGATGTTTATGAGCAGCTCTAACCACCAGCAAACACTGCCCTGCTCTGCGGGCTCAGGGCAGCAGAAGGAGCCCCCAGGGCTGCTGACACAGCCGTAGCTGGAAGGGCACGGGGCCTTCCAGAGAAGCTGGCACAGCCTCCTTGGGACACATCCCAACTGCTGGCCATCCTAAACCTGGGCGTCCAAAAGTTCCCTCTTGGTCAGCCCTTGTGGCCTAAAGCTTCAGCTGCTTTAGCTCCTGGTGCTAAGCTGCTCATGCTGAATGTGACAACTCAGAGAGAAGAATACAGTTCATCCAAATCCTTCTGGGACACTGAGAGGGGAGGCTGTGCAAACAGGAGCATGGTTTGCTGTCACCTCTCTGCCCTTCATGCCCTTCAGCACTTTGGAAGCTGAGCCAAGAGCTTTGTCCAAGGGTGCAATGAAGCAGCTGTTCCTGCTCCCAGCTCTGGCTCTTTCCTGTCTCTGACCTTGACTGGTTTTGTCCCTCTTGCTGTGCCCTCTGTTCCCCCTGTGCTCAGTGGCTGCTCCCCAGGACTGTGGAACTGGCACAAATCAAGGGCTCCAGCCCCTCCTTTCTCTGCCCTTGCAGCTGCCTGGTCACAGCAGCCTTTTCCATCTGGAAGCTCCACATGGAGAGGCAGTCCCCACCTCTGTTCCCTGCACAACCTCCAGGAGCCCAGGGCTGCCATCTCCAGTCCCTGCTGGCACTGAGGGCTCCCAGGTGCCCCAGGCTGCTGTGACACCACTGCACACGGGAGGGAACAGTGCCAGGGGCTGTGCTCAAAGTCAGGTCCATGTGCTGCTGCTGCTGCTGCTGCTGCTGCTGCTGCTGTGGGTGTCGTTTGTCCAGCCGTGCCCCAGAGTCAGGGATCAGATGCAGGCACTGCTGCTGCTCCCTCGGGATCAGCCACAGTTTGGGTGTTGCTGTCAGTGCCAGCAGAAGCGGTGGCTGGAGCAGAGGGTGCTGACAGTGCCCCAAGCCCCGGGGCCAGAGGGGTCCCTGGGCTGGGGCTGGGAGCTGGGAGGGAGCTGCCCCTTGTTCTCCCTCTGCCCCACACAGAGCTGGGCCGGGCACAAGGGGGGCAGCCCAGCAAACAGGGAGCCTGCGAGTCCCTTCCAGCCCTGTCTGCTCAGAGCTTGGGCCTTGGAGCTGCAGGTGGACAAAGGCAGCTGCTCCTGGTCCCTCGCTGTGTCCCCGTGCTCAGCAGTGCTGCTCCATCAGTCTGTGCCCAGCAAGGGGGAAAAGCCTCAGCCCTGCAGGGCCAGGAGCTGCCGGGCTCTGCCTGAGCAGCTCAGCCAGCGGGAAGGAGCTGCTCCACACGGGAACCAGGAGCAAAGGACTGTAGCACCTCGTTCTTGGGCAGAGCCCCGATTCTCTGGGGGAATAGCAGAGCTGTTCTCATGCACTGCTGTACCAGAGCTGCAGGTGCTGTGCCTGCAAACACAGGGCTTGAGATCTGCACAGGGATTCTGCAACTCGTGACTGGATCAGGATGTCACCAGTGCTAAACTCCAGTTTAGTCCAAAGCAACCACTCTGCATCTGCTGCTGCTCTCTGCTATATTTTTTTTTTCAGAGTATCCAGACAAAAGTAAACAGAGGAGGAGCCTACATTTTCATTGTTTATCAGAAATGCATCTCATTTTGCTGTACATTCCTTTCTTAGGATGTGTTCGCTGTGTTTAAAAAAAAAAAGTAAAAAAAAGAACAAAAAGAAAAGTGAAAGTATAGAGGAAAAAAACCCCAATGTGTAGTGAAAAATCTAGTGTAACTTTGGATTAATTAGTATCTGATCTTTTTTAAAAAGACAACTAAATTATTTGCTTTGTGAAAGTTCTGATGACATGGATCCATATTACTGACCTCAGCATCCTTTTTTAAAAGATTTTGGGGTTTGATTGTAATATTAAGTCATTTTTAATTGTGGTTGAAGAAAGAGAAAATTGAAATATGGATTGTGCATGATTGTGTTTTGAGGGTAAAAACACTGCAGTTTGAAACTGTAACCTCAAGTATTGAAAATTAATGTGATAGCTCCAAATGGATTGGGTGACAGCAGCTTTTCCTATAGGATGTGCAGCATCAGAAAGACTTCATCAGTGAGGTTGTGGGTGCTTTTATCTTAGTCCTCTGCCACTCTGGGATGTCATGAAACGGGAATTCACCTGCCACCAGCCACACTCTCCCTCTGACACTGCAGATCCTTGGACCTTGTGTCCCCAGAGCAGACACAAAGTGTTTCTGCAGCTACCCCCTTGGCACAAATCCACGACGACTGGGATTTTTCCAAGTCTCATGTCTCCATTGTGCCATATTCCTCAATTAATAGCAGCCCATCCCAGAAGTGAATCCAGCGATTTACGCAGATGGTTGTCAGCTCCACTTCCTGCCTAGAAATCCTGAAACTCCTCCCAAATGCTGCTCCCTTCAGCTCTTGGACACCTACTCACAAAGCTGGGGAACAAATCCCCTGTCCACTGCCTTACAAGGTGAGTTATGCCAAAGTTAGAGCTCTGTGGGAAATCTCTGCCCATCCCTATCCTTTTAATATATCCATACATGGGGGTGTGCATGGATGTGTATGGCATAGAAAGGAAGGGGTGTGCAAGCAACATGACTGACACTTTCACTCTCCATGTTGGTCCCACAGGTACAAACACAATATGGATAGCCTGGCATAGTCAGACCTTTCTGTCCATGGATACAGAGACATCCCAGAGCCCCTGGCACAGTCAGACCTTTCTGTCCATGGATACAGAGACATCCCAGAGCCCCTGGCACAGACAGACCCTTCTGTCCATGGATACAGAGACATCCCAGAGCCCCTGGCACAGACAGACCCTTCTGTCCATGGATACAGAGACATCCCAGAGCCCATGGCACAGACAGACCCTTCTGTCCATGGATACAGAGACATCCCAGAGCCCCTGGCACAGACAGACCCTTCTGTCCATGGATACAGAGACATCCCAGAGCCCCTGGCACAGTCAGACCCTTCTGTCCAGGGATACAGAGACATCCCAGAGCCCCTGGCACAGTCAGACCCTTCTGTCCAGGGATACAGAGACATCCCAGTGCCCATGGCACAGACAGACCCTTCTGTCCCTGGGAGCACAATGGGGGTGGGTGGGCAGTGAGTCCTGGACAGGAGCCAGACCTGTGTCCAGCCCTGCCAGGCCCTGCCAAGGCTCAGTGCTGGCTCCTCTGGAATGGGAAAGCCCTTCAGCCTTGTCCCTGCCCAGAGGGGCAGTGCTGGCCTGGCAGCACAGTCTGTTTTCCCCACAGGCTGCAGGAGATGAGAACACAACACTTGCAAACACTGAGTGCAAGCCACAGCTCTGGGTGCTCCCCATGCACCTCAGCCCTGGTTCCACTCTCTGCCCCAAGCTTCAGGGCATGCAGTGGGAGCCCGGCTGGGCTCTGCCCTGGGGCCATCCTGCAGTGACAGCTCCAAACAGGGAGCATTCAGTTGCCACAGACAGCCAAGCCAGGGATGGAGGGGAGCTGGTCCAGCCCAGCACTGCTGTGTGCTGTGCTCTGGGGCTGGGGCTCCCTGCACAGGGGACTGCACTGCTGTGCCAGAGGACACAAGCTTCAGCTTCAGCCTAACAGAGCTGGGTGGGTGGGCTGGGAAGAGTGGGGAGGCTCAAGGGGATGCACAGAGTTCATCCTGCGGGAAGGACGAGGAGAAGGGAGTGGCAACTCAGCAGTGAGGAGAGCTGAGAGCAGGAGAGCAGCTCTGAAGGACACTAAAATCTCACTGGACCTCTGAGACATTGCTGCTCTTCAGCCAGTGAAAGAATGAGCCCCTAATCCTGGAACTCAGTCTTCCACGTGCTGAGGGGCGTCAAGGAAGGCAACAAGGTGATGGAGACTGTGATGGGCTGGGAATTCACTGGGGGAAAGGAGGGAGCACTTGTGAAGTAAAAGGCAGGTGGGGGAGAGAACTGTTCAGAGAATGACTGAGCTACAGCTTGAGCAGGCTGAAAAATATCATTTGGGGTCATCCCAGATTGATTTCATTTCAGAAGTTATTGAACAAATTTACTTTTTGGGCGGTGTCAGGTTTTCCCTTGGAGGTGTACACTCTGCAAACTTGAGCAGTGTCGCTGAAATGCTCAAGCAAGTCTCTGCTGCAGGTCACTCCATTTCTCCTTTGGCTGATGCCAGCCTGGTGCTGAGCTGCAGCAGAGCCCTGGCAGAGCCCAGAGCAGCCTCAGCATCCACAGGGCCCGGCTGCAAGGAGAGAAACCAGAAATTGCCCATCAGCTGAAGGCTCCTGTGCCCCTTGTCCCAGCTGCCACGGTGCCCAGGCCATGCTGGCCGTGCCCAGAGCAGTGCCCATCACTGCTGCCTTGGGCAGCAGAGCAGGAGGGCAGGACATGTGCCCAGCCTGCAGCCAGCCATGGCACATCCACCTCCTCAGCAGCTGCCACAGCAGGATGCTCCTGTGCTCGCTGCCATCTCCCAAAAGCTCTCATCCCACCGTGACAAGAAGATGGGGACCCACCTCATGCCATCGCTGCTGGAAGAAAAGCTGGTCCCAAGGGATGTCCTCAGCCTTCTCCAAGGGCACGGCCCATCCACGCCGCAGCTGGTCCCGAGCACTTCCTGATCCACACTGGAGCCCACCTGGAACACTTCCTTTAGAGAAAGAATCAACAAATTAATGAAAATAGATTACCGTCCAGAAGGGGAGAAAAGAAAAATGGTAAAAAATCTCATCTCTGTCAGGCGCTTGAGGAAGGCCCAACCCTAGATGCCAGGGAAAAACCCACCCACGGGTGAGAGAAGCCCATGCTTTCTCCCTTTTCCCCTGCACTGGCCCCACAAGTCATGGTGATCCCAAAGCAAGCAAGGGCAGTGGAGCAGCCCAAGCCCTTCCTTGCCTGCCAAGGAAAGCAGCCATGCCCAGTTCTGGAGTCCCACCTCACTCCCACCATGGGGCTTTGTTTGTGTCGTGCTGGCTGCCCCAGCCCGGGGCACGGTGGGTGCTGGGGGCTGTTGGCAGGGCCAGGAGCTGACTCCCATTTCGTACCCACCCCAGCCCATCCTCCTGGCCCTGCCAAAAAGCAGCTTGGCAGATGACAGAAGAATCAGTTTTATCCTCCCCAGCAAAGGGGGAACCTTTGCTTCCTGGCCAGGCTGTGCAATGCCCAAATCTGGGAGCATCCCCCTGGGTCTGGACTCATCTGTAAATTCGCCGTGGAGCCTGGCTTTGAAGAAGGTGCCAGAATCCAAGTCCATCTTCAGCTTGCCAGTGGCCAGGTGGAGGAAGAGGCTGCCATCCTTGATGTCATCCTCACTGTCTCCAGCAGCAGCAGCCCCACCTGCTACAGCTTCTCCAGGGGCTCCTTCTCCTTCCCTGGGGTGAGACCAGGCTCTCAGTGTTCTGCCCAGGGCCCAGCTGTCAGTGAACCAGGACAAGCCAAAGCAGCTCAGATGGTGGCCAGCAGTGCTGGGCAGAGCAGCTCAAGGGCTGTGTGTTCCCACCTGATGACCCCTGTGCAGTGACACAGGCAGGACAAAAAAGTCTGGGCTTCTTTGCTTCTGATTGCCAAGGCCTGTGTGCAACTGGAACTTACCAGAGCCCTGCATCCAAGTGTGCCTGTGGCTCTCTCCCTTCTTCTATGGCAGGTGAATTTGCTGCATCCAAGGGGCACAAAACAGGTCTTCTGACGAGGGCCTTTCCATGTGGAGCATGGATAAGCACCATCTGATCAGATCTTGGCACTCTGGACAGAGAAAGCAGAAACCACCGGTCAGTTGGAGGAGGCTCCAGTCTGCCTTTTCCTTTTTTTTAAGTACTCTAAAACTCCTAACTTTCCCCACTGCAAACAGACACACTCCTGGAAGAGACAGTCTGAAGTTTCCCTCATTTGCCTCACGACCGTCACAAGAAGACCCCAGTGAACCCCACTCGCTCCACACAGGAGTTTTCTGGCCTGGTTGGCTTTGAACAGGACTTCTGGCCCGGCCGAGGTAGATGTTTACCAAATAACTGTTTGCAGGTGTGCTGCGCATGCTGTGCTGATCCATCATGGTACAGCGCTCTCCAGCAGACAATAGCCCAGACATGTCGGCACCTGCTTCTCTGAGCACACAATGGTCCATAAATCTGCCTCCCTCTTGGCCAGACATCACTCGCTTTGAGAAAAGACTATAAAAAGGTGACTCTTTGGAGAAGCCTCTTGAGATCTCCCCACGGAAGGAAGACCCATCTATTGGCTGAAAACCACGAGGACGCCGTCCCATCGTTGGTAGCTATTTCCCTTCTTCTCATTTCCCCTCTTTTCTCTATCTCTTTGTTTCCTTAAACTCTCCCCTCTATCAGATAACTGAATTGTTAGCATCAAATAAAATGCTATATTGGAACATACTATTGTCCCCCCGCTGTGTCTTTTATACCTCGAGATCAAAACGAGCCATCACGATCCCCCACCGGTACTGGCAGATCACGATATTAAATTGGCATCATGGACAGGATTCTGACAGACAGAAGGGGGGCAGGTTGTGTGCAGTCTGTAATAGGGGAAGGACGTCTTGCTCCAGCCACACCTAGCTGGCCACCTCCAAAGGGGTGAGCTTGTCTAGAAAGCAAGGGGGGCAAGTTCAGATTTCCCACAAACTGCACACACCCAGGTGAAAAACACCCCCACACTCGTTTGAGGGCTCTGTCTGCAGAATTTCACTGAAGATCTCTTGGTGGAAAGACAGGACTGTTTTGTTGTTTTTATTGTGTTTTTGACTGCTTGGTGTAGTGAAGAGACAACCAGAGATTTGTACTGAAGGTAGTGCCTCCCAAGCAGCTTTGGTCTCTTCACCCACAGAGGGAAGTGAAGGGGAACACAGAGAAAAGCTGTGTGTGTGTGTGTGAGTGTAACTTAAGTGATATACCTCCCTGTAATGGTTTTTACTTGCCCCTTGAAAAAAATGACTGAAAATTCCAGTGCAACAAATAAAGCTGCATTTTTTTTCTTTATTAGCTATATAAAGTGCCAGACCCCCTCAAGGAGAGGAAGAAGGGGAACAAAATAATTGGTATAATTTAGAAAATGTGATTGATTGAATATGTTCTCCCATCAATCTGACACTTAATATGTATTCTGAGCGTCACTCACTGGGGAAGATCAGATTAAATTATCAGAACAAGAAGCTGGTGGCTACTGGGGACGTGGGGTTTTCTTTACAACAGGAGACAGACGTAACCCATGGTCCCTAACCCAGCACGCATCCTGTTGGGCAGGGGGATTTAACCCCTTGGAAAGGGGAAACCCTGTCCTTTAACTGGAACTCCCAACCAACTTTTAGCAGACATTCACAAAGCTGCCTGCTTGCAAATGATACATGAAAGAAAATTAACTGTTGTCTATGAATCACCTATGCAATTACCTGTAATGCCTGAAATTATGACCCCCTTGATTTGTGGTCTTCCAGAATCAATTAATCTACAGCAATTCTCCTTCAAAGCACCATTGCAGCTATAACCCCTGTAGACACACTAGACAGAGTTCTTGAGAACCCAAGCGACCAACACAGTTCCACTGACTCTGGGCCCATTCCCTTTCCTCCCTATACAACCCCTTCTCAGCAGACACCAGGTTCACAGTCACATTTTCCTGCCAGCAGCCATAAAATTTAGACATTATTAGTGTTCTGGAGAAAACCCATTCCTGATTTTTCAAAAACTGCCAGGCCTCTTCATGACTTGCTGAGGGAAGGGGTGAAATGGGATTGGGCTCTTTCTCAGGAGGAAGCACTGCAATTGCTGATATCTGAAGTAACAGTTCATCAAGCCCTGGGCCCTATTCACTCTACAGATTCTTTTCAGGTGGAATGGGGGGTCTCCATCTTGGGGCTGTCAGTGCACATATGGCAATGAGGCCCTGGTGTTTCTACAAGGCCTGTTAGTTTGTATTCCCTTGGCTTTAAAGATGCTGAAAAAAGATACATGTTGGGGGTTGGTTCTTTCCCTTTTCCCTCTGTGGAATTTTCCCCATGGTCATGCTAAGATACCTGTTGGCTGGGCCCTGGTGACAAGGGGGAGGGGGGAGGGGAGAGAAGAGGGAAACCCTGTGAGATTCAAACAGCCAGAAGAGGAAGCAGAAGGCTGGGCCTCAGCCCCATTTTCCCCACGGAGTTCGGACGAGAAGGACGATCGCTGCCTGTGTCCCATCCCTGCCATCCCAGCATCGGGAAACCACTATCGGAACCTGCCCGGCTGTCTTCTCGCTGTGAACTACCACCATCCAGCACTCTGCTGAGCACTGGGACCCACACCGTGAGCGGAGAGCTCTCTCTCCATCTCTCTCTCCCCCTGGGACAGCGCTGCCATCACCCCCAGCCCTCCTGCAGCTCTGCGGGACCCGCCCGCCCCCAGCACCGGGAACTGCAGCTCAGGGAAAAGGTGCCTGCAGCCAAAAAACACTGGGACTGAGTTACTGTTCTGTTTGTGGGTAATTTCATAGCTGTTGTTGTTCTTGTTTGTCTTGTTAGATATACTAGTAAAGAACTGTTATTCCTACCCCCATATCTTTGCCTGAGAGCTCTCTTAATTCCTAAATTATAATAATCAGAAGGAAGGAAGGATCACATTTTTTTTTCATTCCAAAGGGAAGCTTCTGCTTTCCTTGGCAAACACCTGTCTTTCAAACCAGGACAGATTTAGGCCACGCAATGTGGGGCCCGAGGGCATTGAGAGGAAAGGGTGAAAAAGGAATAACAGTTCTTGAGTTACCTCATTTTTGTGTTAGGTGGCATCATGTTGTCCAGCTTACCGTGGTTAGGCTTCATGTGGCCACAGCTTTATCTCTCCCATTTGCAATCCCTTACCTGAACATGGGTCCTATAACTCAGGCTGCTGTAACTATTATCCAGTTCCTTTTGTGGGCTGATAACGTGAGAAATTCATGGATTTTTAACTTCCTCTGGAAGGTGGGCACATGGATTCAGGGCTATCACACTCTAATTGTATGTTTTTGGGGCTACTTTAATAATGGTACATACTGTGAGGATATGACACCAGGGAAAATTTTGTCCCAACCCCTTACACAGTTTTTTGGGTCTGCTCCACCAGCTTTTGAGGGGTTCAAATCTCTTCTAAGCAGTAATGATATCATACAGTGGCTGACATTGCTAATAGGCCTTGTAAACCTGTTCTATTTAACATTCTGAGATGAGGGGAGATTGACTTGGATGACAACCCTGATACGTCCCCCAAGAAATAGGGATTCTACCCCAGAGCCTGACCCTGACCCTGCCCCTGCCCCAGAGACTAAGGATGTTGCCCCTGAGCCTGACTCTGCCCCAGAGCTCGCCTCAGAAAGGAACCATCCAGAGTGGGTGGGGTTTCTAGTGAAGGAGATGGGCCAAATGCTGAAGGAGTACCTTTCCCCAGCTCTTCAGAAACTCTCCCTCTGCCTTAAAGAGGGAGAACCTGATGGTGCAGCAGTGGAACCCACAAATGTTACATCTCACCAGGTTCCAGCTGAACTGCAAGGGCACTCACAGCCAGCAGCAGTTGCCCCTGTGGAAAATAGAAAGTCTAAGGTGAAAACAAAGCACCTGGATAATAAGGATCAGAAAGCAGGGCCCTCACAACCATCAGGGGAGCCAGAGGTTGAGATCGTCATGGAGTCCCTGTCATACGAGAGTCTCTGTAATCTGTGCAAAGATGTTGTACGAAGGGGCCGTGAGGCTTTTACAACGTGGTTCCTGCGGGTCTGGGACCTTATGGGTACAGGTGTGCAGCTGGATGGTACTGAGGCAAGGAATTTGGGACCCCTAACCCAGGACTCAGGTGTGGATCACATATTTGAAGGGAACGAGGCCCCCTTTCCCTCTGGGAGCGGCTTTTAATGAGTGTAAGAGAGAGGTTTGTCCATAGAGAGAGAATGCAGGAGCACCACCATAGAATGCGCTGGAAAACCGCTGAGGAGGGGATCCAACAGCTGAGAGAAGTGGCAATACTGGAAGTACACTTTGGGAGGGGTGGACAACATGACAATGACCCCAACAAGGTCAGGTGCACAGGGCAGATGTTGTGGAATCTGGCACACCTGGGGCCATCTCAATACACCTCATTCATTGCAGCCATTAATGCTGACACCAACCACGAGACAGTGGGTTCTGTTGCCGATAAGCTCAGAAATTTTGAGAGTATAATGAACGGCCCAATGCAGGCTCAGGTCTCTGCCGTGATTAGGGGACTCAGAGAGGAGTTCAAGGAGGAGATAAGAGGGGTGAGGGGGGAGATGAGGAAGGTCAATGCAGCACCAGTGCGAGTCACAGATGCCAGAGTTAGAGCCCAATGTCCCCCAGCTAGGGAGAGAGGATACACCCCACGAGCTGACCTGTGGTTCTTTCTGCGTGACCATGGGGAAGACATGAGGAGGTGGGATGGGAAACCCACTTCTGCCCTGGCAGCGCGGGTGCGTCAACTCAGGGAGGGAAACACTAACCAAAGGAGCTGCACTAAAGTGAAGGTAGCCTCAACTTCCCATAACCAAGATGCAGGGTATTACAGAAGGGAGGATGATTCGTCCGATCCCCTTGAGGGAACCTCCAACATGTATGCCCAGGAAGGAAATAATAACCAGTGCTAGAGGGGCCCTGCCTCTAGCCAGGGAGAGGCACGGGAAAACTGGGTCTTTTGGACGGTGTGGATCCGATGGCCTGGCACATCACAGCCACAAAAACATAGGGCATTAGCTGACACTGGTTCACACTGCACCCTAATACCATCAGAACATGTGGGGGAAGAGCCTGTTTCTATTGCTGGGGTGACAGGGGGATCACAGGAATTGACTTTGCTGGTGGCTGAGGTGAGCCTGACTGGGAAGGAGTGGCAGAAGCATCCAATTGTGACTGGCCCAGAGGCACCGTGTGTTCCAGGCATAGACTTCCTCAGGAATGGCTATTACAAAGAGCCAAAGGGACTCAGGTGGGCTTTTGGAATAGCTGCTGTAGAGGCAGAAAACATTCAACAATTGAACACCTTGCTTGGACTGTCAGAGAGCCCATCTGCAGTGGGACTCCTGAAGGTGAAGGAGCAGCAAGTGCCAATTGCCACCTCGACAGTGCACCACCGGCAGTACAGGACAAATGGAGATGCCATGATCCCCTTCCACAAGATGATCCGTGAGCTGGAGGGCCAAGGGGTGGTCAGTAAAACCCACTCACCCTTCAACAGCCCCATCTGGCCTGTGCGCAAGTCTGACGGAGAATGGAGATTGACTGTGGACTATCGTGCATTGAATGAAGTGACTCCACTGCTGAGCGCTGCCGTACCGGACATGCTGGAACTCCAGTACGAGCTGGAGTCCAAGGCAGCAAAGTGGTACGCCACCATTGACATTGCCAATGCATTTTTCTCCATTCCTCTGGCAGCAGAGTGCAGGCCTCAGTTTGCTTTCACCTGGAGGGGCGTGCAGTACACCTGGAACCGACTGCCCCAGGGGTGGAAACACAGCCCCACCATCTGCCATGGACTGATCCAGGCTGCACTGGAAAAGGGTGAAGCTCCAGAACATCTGCAATACATCCATGACATCATTGTGTGGGGGAACACGGCAATGGAAGTATTTGAGAAAGGAGAGAAGATCATCCAGATTCTGCTGGGAGCCAGTTTTGCCATCAAGAGGAGCAAAGTCAAAGGTCCTGCCCGAGAGATCCAGTTCCTGGGAGTAAAGTGGCAAGATGGGCGGCACCAAATCCCCACTGAGGTCATCAATAAGATCACCGCGATGTCTCCACCAACCAACAAGAAGGAAACACAAGCTTTCCTAGGTGCCATAGGCTTTTGGAGAATGCACATTCCTGAGTAGAGCCAGATCGTCAGCCCTCTCTACCTGGTCACCCGGAAGAAGAACGAATTCCACTGGGGCCCTGAGCAGCAGCAAGCCTTTGCCCACATCAAGCAGGAGATCGCTCATGCTGTAGCCCTCGGCCCAGTCAGGACGGGACCAGAGGTGAAGAATGTGCTCTACTCTGCAGCCGGGAACAAGGGCTTGTCCTGGAGCCTTTGGCAGAAGGTACCTGGTGAGACCCGAGGCCGCCCTCTGGGATTCCAGAGCCGAAGTTCCAGAGGGTCTGAAGCCAACTACACCCCAACAGAGAAGGAGATCTTGGCTGCTTCTGAAGGAGTTCAAGCTGCCTCAGAGGTGATTGGCACAGAAGCACAGCTCCTCCTGGCACCCCGACTACCAGTGCTGGGGTGGATGTTTAAAGGGAAGGTCCCCTCTACCCACCACGCCACCGATGCCACATGGAGCAAGTGGATTGCCCTCATCACGCAGCGCGCCCGTATCGGAAACCCAAATCGCCCTGGGATTTTGGAAATAATTACAAACTGGCCAGAAGGTGAAAATTTTGGTCTTGCCAATGAAGAGGAGCAAGAACAAGTGACCCGGGCTGATGAAGCCCCGCCATACAACCAACTGCCAGCAGATGAAACTCGCTACGCTCTTTTCACTGACGGTTCCTGTCGCATCGTGGGGATGAACCGGAAGTGGAAAGCAGCCGTATGGAGCCCCACACGACAAGTTGCACAAGCTACTGAAGGAGAAGGTGGATCAAGTCAACTTGCTGAACTCAAAGCCGTTCAGCGGGCCCTGGACATTGCTGAAAGAGAGAAGTGGCCAAAGCTCTACCTTTACACTGATTCATGGATGGTAGCCAATGCTCTGTGGGGCTGGCTGGAAAGATGGAAAAAAGCTAACTGGCAACATAGGGAAAAACCAATCTGGGCTGCTGATGAGTGGAAAGACATTGCCAGTCGGGTAGAGAAGCTACCCGTAAAGGTCCGTCATGTAGATGCCCATGTCCCCAAGAGTCGGGCTAATGAGGAGCACCAACACAATGAGCAAGTAGATCAGGCTGCAAGGATAGAGGTGTCACAGATAGACTTAGACTGGCAACACAAGGGAGAGTTGTTCCTGGCTCGATGGGCCCACGATGCCTCAGGTCACCAAGGCAGAGATGCTACCTATAAGTGGGCACGAGACCGAGGGGTGGATCTCACCATGGACAGTATTTCCCAGGTTATCCATGACTGTGAGATGTGTGCTGCCATCAAGCAAGCCAAGCGAGTGAAGCCCCTCTGGTATGGGGGGCGGTGGTCCAAATAGAAGTATGGGGAGGCCTGGCAGATTGACTACATCACACTGCCTCAGACACGCCAAGGCAAGCGCTACGTGCTGACCATGGTGGAAGCCACCACTGGATGGTTGGAGACCTACCCTGTGCCTCATGCCACTGCCCGCAACACCATCCTGGGCCTGGAAAAACAAGTCCTTTGGAGACATGGTACCCCTGAGAGAATTGAGTCAGACAATGGGACTCATTTCAAGAACAGCCTCATAAACACCTGGGCCAGAGAACACGGCATCGAGTGGGTGTTACCACATTCCTTATCACGCACCAGGGGCTGGGAAAGTGGAACGGTGCAATGGGCTGCTTAAAACCACCTTGAAGGCACTGGGTGGGGGGACTTTCAAAAACTGGGAAATTAATCTACCAAAGGCCACATGGTTAGTGAACACCCGAGGTTCCACTAATCGAGCAGGCCCTGCCCAGTCTGAGCCCTTGAGAACACCAGATGGGGACAAGGTTCCAGTGGTGCATATGAGAGGTATGCTAGGAAAAACTGTTTGGGTGAACCCTGCCTCCAGCAAAGACAATCCAATTTGTGGGGTGGTTTTTGCTCAAGGGCCAGGGTGTACCTGGTGGATCATGCAAAGGGATGGAAAGACCCGATGCATACCCCAAGGAGACCTTGTTTTAGGGTGAACTACCTACAATACTGTGCCTGTATCTGTAACTGTATGGATGTCTATAATTTGAAGATTTTTAATTTGATTTGGCATGATGGTAGGGGAAAATTCGGGGTGGATAATGTTGAGGGTTAGTTCTTTCTTTTTTTTCCCTCTGTGGAATTTTCCCCATTGTCATGCTAAGATACCTGTTGACTGGGCCCTGGTGACAAGGGGGAAGGGAGGGGAGGGGAGGGAAGAGGGGAGGCCCCGCGAGATTCAAACAGCCAGAAGAGGAAGCGGAAGGCTGGGCCTCGTCCCCATTTTCCCCACGGAGTTCAGACGAGAAGGATGATATCCGCCTCCTGCCTCTCTGTCCCATCCCAGCGTCGGGAAACAAATATCAGACCCTGCCCTGCTGCCTTCTCGCTGTGAACTACCACCATCCAGCACTCTGCTGAGCACCAGGACCCACACCGTGAGCGGAGAGCTCTCTCTCCATCTCTCTCTCCCCCTGGGACAGTGCTGCCATCACCCCCAGCCCTCCTGCGGCTCTGCGGGACCTGCCCACCCCCAGCACCGGGAACTGCAGCTCAGGGAAAAGGTGCCTGCAGCCAAAAAACACTGGGACTGAGTTACTGTTCTGTTTGTGGGTAATTTCATAGCTGTTGTTGTTCTTGTTTGTCTTGTTAGATATACCAGTAAAGAATTGTTATTCATACCCCCATATCTTTGCCTGAGAGCTCTCTTAATTCCAAAATTATAATAATCGGAAGGATCACATTTTTTTTCAGTCCAAGGGGAAGCTTCTGCTTTCCTTGGCAAACACCTGTCTTTCAAACCAAGACAAGGAGAGACCCTGGATCAATATCAACCACAGATTGCTGCAGTCACCTCTGCTCTAAAAGGAGCAGTAATGAAATATACCCTTTAAAATCGGAATGGATATTTCTCCTGAAGTGCAGCAGAAAACCTTCCTGATGAACTGCACCAGACCAGAGGGAAATCAAGGCAGAGCTGTGGTTTGTCAGGAGTTCCTTGGTCCCAATGAGCGCCGTGGTGCATTTGGTGCTGAGCCCTTGAACCTCAGGGCCTAGGAGGAGATTGCACAAACCCTTCCAGGAGTCCAAGTCAGAAGAACCTTTCAGCTGCTGCACATTCCTGTGCCTTGGGCTGGCCCAGACTCCTCCTGTGGGATGTGTTGCACCTCAGCCGTGCTCTAGGAGAGAAATTCCTTTCTCCTTGTTTCCAGTCTGGGCCTCCACAACTGCCCTTGGCATTAATTGTTTCTTTCTCTGGATATTCTCTGTCAAAAGATCCATCACCTCTGAAACTGCCCGTCAATCCCTCCCAGGGCTCTCCTCTGCTGTCCTCAGTCTCCAGCCCACTGAGCACTGAACTCCTTTGTCCACTCCTTTGCCCACTATCAAATGGTCACGTGCTTGAGGCCATGGGCCCCTGGACAAGAAGGACGGTTCCTTTCTATAGGAGAGAAACCTCAGAACCCAAGGTTTTGAAGGAAGATGAGAGACAGTCACCAGAGGCCAAGGCAAGCCAGACCTGTTTGTCTTGGCAGCATTTGTCTGGGAGATATCCTTGGATAGACCGGATTTGGGAGGCCAAATGCCAATTTTGTCCATGGCCATCAGGACGAGAAGTTCTTTTCTGGAGGAAGAAAAGTAGGGAGCCCCAGTGTTTCAAAGGCAGATAAGAGCTGGCCCTCAGGAAGCCAAAGTAACCTACATAGTCCTGGCAGCTTTTGTCTGGGAGCTACCCTTGCATATATACAGAACTTTGGAGGCAGAATCCCAGTCTTGGCCATGAATGCCTGTGCTTGAAAGATGTTTTTATCATGGGAAGAAAATGTTCAGGGACTGCTACCGGGGAATGCAGGGCTTGGCACAGGCCGAGAAGGCAACGGAAAAACAGACATGGGGACAAACGGCCCCAGGGCTTCAGTTGCAGCAGCAGCAGCAGCAGCAGTGACAGAAGCGACTTTGTCGACCCTCTGGCTCTCCTCTCCCTCTCCCACAGTCCCACAGCCTCTCTCGGTCTCTCTTTCCCTGGGTCCCCCTCCTCTCCCAGTCTCCATCTCCCAGTTCCTAGCTCGGCCATACACTCGGGCTGCCCTGGCCCCAGGCGGGGCTTTCCCATCCCTTTCCCCATCCCCATCCATCCCGCCATGGTCTCACCTCCACCCGGCTCTGGCTGTACTGGCGGTGGTGCTGCTGGATGGACATCAGTGCGTGGAGCGGCATCGCCTCCCTTTGGCTCCGCCTGTCCCGACACCGGCCCCGGACCCGGCCCCGGCCCCAACATGGGCCCCGACCCCAACCCCGGCCCCTGGCCCTGGCCCCAAGGTGTGCCCTGGCCACGGTCCTGGTCTTGGTCCTGGCTCCTCCCGGGCCCGTGGAGCACACACACGGCACGGCTGCTCCTGCTGCCTGTGTTGCGGTTTCCCAGGCCCGAGCTCCACCGCTCGGCAGCGCGGTCGCTGGCCCTGAGCCTCTGCTGTCCCGTTCCAAAGAGCGAACACCTGGGGCTGCCCGGCCCGGGGCGGCTGAGGGGTGCTCAGGGCTCATGTCTGGCCCCGGGCCGAGCGCTGACAGCCGCGTCTCGCTGGCAGGGGAGGCGCAGCACGGCACGAAGGAGCGGTACCAGCTCGGTTTGCTGCTGGGGTGTGGCGGCTTTGGCAGCGCCTGGGCGGTGACTCGGCTCTCGGACGGTGCCCCGGTGAGTGGCGGGATCAGTGGCAGGCAGAGGAGGAGGAGGCAGGAGGAGGAGGAGGAGCTCAGCCTGCTGCTGCCGTTGGCTTGCAGGTGGCCATCAAAAGGGTGCCATGAAACCACGTCCAGCACTGGGGCAAGCTGGTGAGTGAGCGGGGGCCAGCGGGAGAAGCTGGGGCATGCTGGGATGGGATGAGTCGAGACCCGGAAGGGTGGAAGCCACCAGGAGCCTGGAGGGAGAGTGGGTGTGGGGCCAGCAGAGCATCCCGTGCTGAGGGAGAGCTTCCCGAGCCCTGGCACAGCATCAGCCCCGCTGACGGCATCGTGGTCCTCCTGCAGCCCGATGGCACCAGCGCACCACTGGAGATCGTGCTGCTGGACAAGGTGTCCACTGGCTTCCCTGGAGTTCTCCAGCTGCTGGAGTGGCTTGAGTTCCCCAATGACATCCTGATGGTGCTGGAGCACCCGGAGTGGTGTCAGGACCTCCGTCATTTCATTTGGTCACAGGGGTTCCTGTCAGAGGAGGTGGCACAGGAGCTGTTCCGCCAGGTGCTGGAGGCCGTGCAGCACTGCACCAGCTGTGGGGTCCTGCACAGGGACATCAAACTGGAGAACATCCTGCTTGACCTGGCCACCGGGCAGGCAAAATTGATTGACTTTGGCTGTGGCACCTACCTGCAGGACACAGCCTACACTCACTTTGCAGGTGAGCCCACACAGGGCTGTGTTCCCGGTCCCGGCATCTCCTGGCCCAACATCTCAGGGCCCAGCCTGGCTGTGGCAGCAGGGACTCTCCTTTTTGCTGCCAGTCATGGCACTGAGTCTTCATCTGAGTTGCTTTTGACTGGGGGTGGGTGGAGGGCCAGCTTCCAGCCCTGCTGGCAGCTTTTGCCAGCCACTGTGTCCAGGACTGGGGCTGGGGCAGCCAGCCTGACAAAAACACCCGTGGGTGGGGGTAGTGGGTTGTGGGGGGTCCAAACCTGTGCAGCAGCTGTTTTGGTGGGCAGGTGAGAAAGGGCTTGCACTACTGTGCTCACATTGCTTGCCTTGTCCTCATAATGTCTTTTGGGGCAATGCAGGCAGGGAGGATGAAGACATGGATTTTCCCCACCACGGAGTGGGTTTTTCCTTGTCATGGTCAGGCCTTGCCAGGGCTTCTGCTGCACTCTTCCAGCACCAGTGGCTCCTTTTCCAACCCCAAGTTTGTACACAAGTCCCAGGTGCTGGCCAGAGGCCAGAGGTCACACCATGTGCCACTGGTGCAGCCCTAGCATGCCCAAGGATTCTGGGGCCAGGCTCTGGGAGCAGCAGCATCCCCCTGATGAACTCCATCTGTATTCCATAGGAACACCGTCCTACAGCCCCCCAGAATGGACCCACTTTGGCTGGTACTATGGCAAGCCAGCTACCCTCTGGTCCCTGGGCATCCTGCTGCACCAGATGGTCTGTGGGGAGCACCCTTTCAGGAGAGGCCAGAACATCAGCTGGAACCATCAGCTCTCGCTGCCACAACAGGTCTCTCAAGGTGAATCCTCATCTCTGGGCACGGGGGGAATACCAGTGCTGGGAGACAGCAGTGGGCTCATGAGCATCCCGCTCTGGCTGCTGCTGAGGAGGTGGCACATGTCCTGCTCTCCTGCTCTCCTCCAAAACAAAGAACTGATGGGAAGGTTTAGGCCCAGCTCTGAGCACATGCAGCACAGCCTGAGCATGAGAACAGTGGGGCAAAGCAGACTGGAGCCTCCTCCAACTGACCGGTGGTTTCTGCTTTCTCTGTCCAGAGGGCCAAGATCTGATCAGATGGTGCTTATCCATGCTCCACATGGAAAGGCCCTCATCAGAAGACCTGTTTTGTGACCCTTGGATGCAGCAAATTCACCTGCCATAGAAGAAGGGAGAGAGCCACAGGCACACTTGGATGCAGGGCTCTGGTAAGTTCCAGCTCCACACAGGCCTTGGCAATCAGAAGCAAAGAAGCCCAGACTTTTTTGTCCTGCCTGTGTCACTGCACAGGGGTCATCAGGTGGGAACACACAGCCCTTGAGCTGCTCTGCCCAGCACTGCTGGCCACCATCTGAGCTGCTTTGGCTTGTCCTGGTTCACTGACAGCTGGGGGCCCTGGGCAGAACACTGAGAGCCTGGTCTCACCCCAGGGAAGGAGAAGGAGCCCCTGGAGAAGCTGTAGCAGGTGGGGCTGCTGCTGCTGGAGACAGTGAGGATGACATCAAGGATGGCAACCTCTTCCTCCACCTGGCCACTGGCAAGCTGAAGATGGACTTGGATTCTGGCACCTTCTTCAAAGCCTGGCTCCACGGTGAATTTACAGATGAGTCCAGACCCAGGGGGATGCTCCCAGATTTGGGCATTGCACAGCCTGGCCAAGAAGCAAAGGTTCCCCCTTTGCTGGGGAGGATAAAACTGATTCTTCTGTCATCTGCCAAGCTGCTTTTTGGCAGGGCCAGGGGGATGGGCTGGGGTGGGTACGAAATGGGAGTCAGCTCCTGGCCCTGCCAACAGCCCCCAGCACCCACCGTGCCCCGGGCTGGGGCAGCCAGCACGACACAAACAAAGCCCCATGGTGGGAGTGAGGTGGGACTCCAGAACTGGGCATGGCTGCTTTCCTTGGCAGGCAAGGAAGGGCTTGGGCTGCTCCACTGCCCTTGCTTGCTTTGGGATCACCATGACTTTTGGGGCCAGTGCAGGGGAAAAGGGAGAAAGCATGGGCTTCTCTCACCCGTGGGTGGCTTTTTCCCTGGCATCTAGGGTTGGGCCTTC
This sequence comes from Cinclus cinclus, assembly GCF_963662255.1. NCBI lineage: Eukaryota > Metazoa > Chordata > Aves > Passeriformes > Cinclidae > Cinclus > Cinclus cinclus. The sequence goes on from NW_026912143.1 coordinate 149,158, forward strand.
CTCAAGCCCCTGACAGAGATTAGATATTTTACCATTTTTCTTTTCTCCCCTTCTGGGCAGTAATCTATTTTCATTAATTTGTTGATTCTTTCTCTAAAGGAAGTGTTCCAGGTGGGCTCCAGTGTGGATCAGGAAGTGCTCGGGACCAGCTGCGGCGTGGATGGGCCGTGCCCTTGGAGAAGGCTGAGGACATCCCTTGGGACCAGCTTTTCTTCCAGCAGTGATGGCATGAGGTGGGTTCCCATCTTCTTGTCACGGTGGGATGACAGCTTTTGGGAGATGGCAGCGAGCACAGGAGCATCCTGCTGTGGCAGCTGCTGAGGAGGTGGATGTGCCATGGCTGGCTGCAGGCTGGGCACATGTCCTGCCCTCCTGCTCTGCTGCCCAAGGCAGCAGTGATGGGCACTGCTCTGGGCACGGCCAGCATGGCCTGGGCACCGTGGCAGCTGGGACAAGGGGCACAGGAGCCTTCAGCTGACGGGCAATTTCTAGTTTCTCTCCTTGCAGCCGGGCCCTGTGGATGCTGAGGCTGCTCTGGGCTCTGCCAGGGCTCTGCTGCAGCTCAGCACCAGGCTGGCATCAGCCAAAGGAGAAATGGAGCGACCTGCAGCAGAGACTTGCTTGAGCATTTCGGCAACGCAGCTCAAGTTTGCAGAGTGTACACCTCCAAGGGAAAACATGACATCCTCCAAAAAGTAAATTTGTTCAATAACTTCTGAAATGAAATCAATCTGGGATGACCCCAAATGATATTTTTCAGCCTGCTCAAGCTGTAGCTCAGTCCTTCTCTGAACAGTTCTCTCCCCCACCTGCCTTTTAATTCACAAGTGCTCCCTCCTTTCCCCCAGTGAATTCCCAGCCCATCACAGTCTCCATCACATTGTTGCCTTCCTTGACGCCCCTCAGCACGAGGAAGACTGAGTTCCAGGATTAGGGACTCATTCTTTCACTGGCTGAAGAGCAGCAATGTCTCAGAGGTCCAGTGAGATTTTAGTGTCCTTCAGAGCTGCTCTCCTGCTCTCAGCTCTCCTCACTGCTGAGTTGCCACTCCCTTCTCCTCGTCCTTCCCGCAGGATGAACTCTGTGCATCCCCTTGAGCCTCCCCACTCTTCCCAGCCCACCCACCCAGCTCAGTTAGGCTGAAGCTGAAGCTTGTGTCCTCTGGCACAGCAGTGCAGTCCCCTGTGCAGGGAGCCCCAGCCCCAGAGCACAGCACACAGCAGTGCAGTCTGGGCTGGACCAGCTCCCCTCCACCCCTGCCTTGGCTGTCTGTGGCACCTGAATGCTCCCTGTTTGGAGCTGTCACTGCAGGATGGCCCCAGGGCAGAGCCCAGCCGGGCTCCCACTGCATCCCCTGAAGCTTGGGGCAGACAGTGGAACCAGGGCTGAGGTGCATGGGGAGCACCCAGAGCTGTGGCTTGCACTCAGTGTTTGCAAGTGTTGTGTTCTCATCTCCTGCAGCCTGTGGGGAAAACAGACTGTGCTGCCAGGCCAGCACTGCCCCTCTGGGCAGGGACAAGGCTGAAGGGCTTTCCCATTCCAGAGGAGCCAGCATGGAGCCTTGGCAGGGCCTGGCAGGGCTGGACACAGGTCTGGCTCCTGTCCAGGACTCACTGCCCACCCACCCCCATTGTGCTCCCAGGGACAGAAGGGTCTGACTGTGCCAGGGGCTCTGGGATGTCTCTGTATCCCTGGACAGAAGGGTCTGACTGTGCCAGGGGCTCTGGGATGTCTCTGTATCCATGGACAGAAGGGTCTGTCTGTGCCAGGGGCTCTGGGATGTCTCTGTATCCATGGACAGAAGGGTCTGACTGTTGCAGGGTTTCCATAATGCCTTTTTACCCATGGGTATGGAGTAAACACGGAGAGGGAAAAAGTCAGTCACGTTGCTTGCACACCCCTTCCTTTCGATACCAGACACATCCATGCACACCCCCTTGTATGGATATATTTAAAGGATAGGGATGGGCAGAGATTTCCCACAGAGCTCTTACTTTGGCACAGCTCACCTTGTAAATCAGTGGCCAGGGGATTTTTTTCCCAGCTCTGCTTTGGGGACACAAGGTCCAAGGATCTGCAGTGTCAGAGGGAGAGTGTGGCTGGTGGCAGGTGAATTCCCGTTTCATGACATCCCAGAGTGGCACAGGACAAAGATAAAAGCACCCACAACCTCACTGATGAAGTCTTTCTGATGCTGCACATCCTATAGGAAAAGCTGCTGTCACCCAATCCATTTGGAGTTATAACTTTAATTTTCAATACTTTAGGGTGAAGTTTCAAACTGCAAGGTTTTTTTACCCTCAAGACACAATCATACACAATCCATTTTTCAATTTCCTCTTTCTTCAACCACAATTTAAGATGTCTTAATATTACAATCAAATCCCAAAATCATTTAAAAAATTATGTGAGGTCAGTAAGATGGATCCATGTCATCAGAACTTTCACAAAGCAAATAATTTAGTTGTCTTTTAAAATGATCAGTTACCAATTAATCCAAAGTTACAGAAGATATTTTTACTACACATTGTGGTTTTTTCTCCTCTTCTTCACTATTTGTTTGTTCATTTTTTCCCTTCATTCTTTTTTTAAACAGAGAACACATCCTAAGAAAGGAATGTACAGCAAAATGAGATGCATTTCTGATAAACAATGAAAATGTAGGCTCCTCCTCTGTTTACTTTTGTCTGGATACTCTGAAGAAAAAATGTAGCAGAGAGCAGCAGAGGTGTAAAGTGGTTGCTTTGGACTAAACTACAGTTTAGCACTGGTGACATCCTGATCCAGTCACGAGTTGCAGAATTCTTGTGCAGATCTCAAGCCCTGTGTTTGCAGGCACAGCACCTGCAGCTCTGGCACAGCAGTGCATGAGAACAGCTCTGCTATTCCCCCAGAGAATCGGGGCTCTGCCCAAGAACGAGGTGCTACAGTCCTTTGCTCCTGGTTCCCGTGTGGAGCAGCTCCTTCCCGCTGGCTGAGCTGCTCAGGCAGAGCCCGGCAGCTCCTGGCCCTGCAGGGCTGAGGCTTTTCCCCCTTGCTGGGCACAGACTGATGGAGCAGCACTGCTGAGCACGGGGACACAGCGAGGGACCAGGAGCAGCTGCCTTTGTCCACCTGCAGCTCCAAGGCCCAAGCTCTGAGCAGACAGGGCTGGAAGGGACTCGCAGGCTCCCTGTTTGCTGGGCTGCCCCCCTTGTGCCCGGCCCAGCTCTGTGTGGGGCAGAGGGAGAACAAGGGGCAGCTCCCTCCCAGCTCCCAGCCCCAGCCCAGGGACCCCTCTGGCCCCGGGGCTTGGGGCACTGTCAGCACCCTCTGCTCCAGCCACCGCTTCTGCTGGCACTGACAGCAACACCCAAACTGTGGCTGATCCCGAGGGAGCAGCAGCAGTGCCTGCATCTGATCCCTGACTCTGGGGCACGGCTGGACAAACGACACCCACAGCAGCAGCAGCAGCAGCAGCAGCAGCAGCAGCACATGGACCTGACTTTGAGCACAGCCCCTGGCACTGTTCCTGCCGTGTGCAGTGGTGTCACAGCAGCCTGGGGCACCTGGGAGCCCTCAGTGCCAGCAGGGACTGGAGATGGCAGCCCTGGGCTCCTGGAGGTCGTGCAGGGAACAGAGGTGGGGACTGCCTCTCCATGGGGAGCTTCCAGATGGAAAAGGCTGCTGTGACCAGGCAGCTGCAAGGGCAGAGAAAGGAGGGGCTGGAGCCCTTGATCTGTGCCAGTTCCACAGTCCTGGGGAGCAGCCACTGAGCACAGGGGGAACAGAGGGCACAGCAAGAGGGACAAAACCAGTCAAGGTCAGAGACAGGAAAGAGCCAGAGCTGGGAGCAGGAACAGCTGCTTCATTGCACCCTTGGACAAAGCTCTTGGCTGAGCTTTCAAAGTGCTGAAGGGCATGAAGGGCAAAGAGGTGACAGCAAACCATGCTCCTGTTTGCACAGCCTCCCCTCTCAGTGTCCCAGAAGGATTTGGATGAACTGTATTCTTCTCTCTGAGTTGTCACATTCAGCATGAGCAGCTTAGCCCCAGGAGCTAAAGCAGCTGAAGCTTTAGGCCACAAGAGCTGAACAAGAGGGACCTTTTGGACCCCCAGGTTTAGGATGGCCAGCAGTTGGGACGTGCCCCAAGGAGGCTGTGCCAGCTTCTCTGGAAGGCCCCGTGCCCTTCCAGCTACGGCTGTGTCAGCAGCCCTGGGGGCTCCTTCTGCTGCCCTGAGCCCGCAGAGCAGGGCAGTGTTTGCTGGTGGTTAGAGCTGCTCATAAACATCATGTCAGGCTGCCTTAAAACTTGGGGCGAGGGATTTCTTCCAACCTGGGCCACTTTGGGTGGGTTGAGGGTGTCCCCAGGGCAGGTGGCAGTGTGTGCAAGGGCCTTTGTGACACAGAGCAGCACGGTCACCATGGCATGGAATGGGACACGGTGTCAAAGGACCCTTTGTGACCTGTGCTGACATAGGAGCTGGCAGTGACACAGCCACACCACAGTGCTCGGAGCAGTCGACGGGACAGGACGCGCCGGAGCGGTGCTGTGAGGAGCCCCCACACAGCGCACTCGTTCGTGTCTGACCCGGAGCTTTTCTGAGGCGTTATTCCTGCAGGTGACCTCGTGGCAAGGCCGTGGGACTTGGTGGCCCGTGGCCTTCCCGAGGCTTCTCTTTTGCAGGTGCACTCGCGGCCGGACCGCGGGACTTGGTGACCAGAATTGCTTACGAGGAGTCTCCTGTCCTTGTGTCAGGAGCCCTCAAGAGCAGAGTGCAGGACTTGCTGTCCTGCAGCCTTCCTGAGACAACTCTGTCGTGGGTGTCTTCAAGGCACAACTGCACGACTTGTTGCCTCACAGCTTTCCCAAGGCATCTCTCTAGAAGGTGCCCTTGAGGCCAGACTCTGACATGGCGGGCAGATTTCTCAGCCTGTTCAATGTTTGCAGAGGGAAAAAAGAGAAAGGCCCTGGAGTATCCCCAGAACAACCACCTGAGGAGCTGGAGCAGTTCCAGCCAATGCAGGATGGTGAGTGGCACAGCTGGGCCACAGGGCTAATGGCTGCTGCCAGCTGGGCCCATCCCATCCCATCCCATCCCATCCCATCCCATCCCATCCCATCCCATCCCATCCCATCCCATCCCATCCCATCCCATCCCACCCACTGTGGACATGGCCAGGGACAGGACAGAAGAGGGGCTGGGCAGACACCCCGCAGCAGCCGTGCTCCATCCCCTGGGGCATCCCGGGGCTGTCCCTGCCTGGGGAGCGCAGGGCTGGGCTGTGTTCTCTGGCCTCTCCCGCAGCCCCTCAGCTCTGACTGCACTCGCTCTTACCCAGGTGCAGCCATGGACAAGACACAAGAGCAGGAACCCACCCGTGGCCGCTTCCGCACAACACTGAAGGTACCTGCAGCCATCCCCACCTGGGCTGGGCCTGCTGTCACTGCTCAGCCCAGCACAGCGCTTGGAGCATTGCATTGAACTTGCCTCTCTTCCCTGTCCTTTGTTCTCCTGCAGAGGTTCCAGAAGTTCCTATGCATTCGACGTAGGAAGACCAGAACCACAGCAACAGAGGGCACAGCTGAGCCTGACTCCAGGCTGACCGAGCTCCAGGCAGAGCCAGATGTCAGCCCAAATTCACCTGAGTGCTCAGAGGGCTCTGACACTGCAATGAATGATGGCAGGGCAAAGGCTGACATGGCAGAGACTGAGGACATGGCCGGCACTGCAGAGACTGAGGGCATCACAAATACTGACACCACTGCCACTCTGAGTCAGGAACTCATTGGGGACTATTTCAAGGAGCCCTGTGTTTCTTCCCAGCCAAACGTAAGCAGCCTGAGGCCAGGGCTTGAGGCCTCACAGGAGTGCATGCCCACTCACGCCATGGTCACTGGGCCCCCTCAGTCTTTGAGGCCAGCACAGTGTGGCGGGGAGGGAAGCACTTCTTAGGGGAAGCTGGGGAGTGTCTCCCATGGACAGTGCTCCAAGTCTTCCCCACCCCCTCCAGGTGCCAGCCATGGTGAAAAGCATCCACCAGAGTCTCGTGTCCCATGCCACTGTGGGTGTCAGGCTGCGCACTGACATTTGGAGGCTGGCTGGAGAACACCCTGCTGACGTGGTGCTGACCCTCCTGCGCTGTGCCCCAACGTGTGACAGGTACAGGGTCCACGTGCCTTGAGAGCTCAGGGCTCAACAGCCTTTAGGGCCCATGGCCCTGTACAGCCTGTCCAGTGGGGTCTGCCAGACAGGCACAGAGCTCCAGGACCCTCAGGCCCCTCTGTTTCCTCAGCCTGCTGCCATGCTCCCTCCCTCCCCCTCAGGGCATTGGGGCTCTGTCACCTGGGCCCCACAGCTGTACAGGGCATGGTCCTGTGACTGAGACCCCCTGACACAGAGCTGTGATCCCACAGAGCTGCTGCAAGGATGTGGAGAGCCATAGGCTCGTCAGGACCAACAGTGGAGAAGGTGCTGCCCACACTGCTCTGTGTGATGGAGGATTGGCCTCTGCACAGCATGAGCACCTCTGATGGAGACAACAAAGACGTGTTTGCCCTGGCTGTGAGTTTCTGGAACTGGCCTCTGATCGCTCTCCACTCGCCTCTCCAGCAGCTCTCCATCCTCTCCGTGCCTCAGGCACTGGGCTGAAACCTGGGCTAGTGACAGGCTCAGGTGGCACTGGGCCCGCTGCTCCCCCTGCGTCTCCCCTCGGGCCCTGCCCCATGGACAGCTCAGCACTGAGCGCTGTCTCGGGCTGCTTCTTTTGCAGGCTACTCTGGTGATCTGGCTAATTGTGCCTCAGTGCCAGAAGGCAATGATCCTTTATTCGTCCCGCCTGTTTGTGGCTCTGCTCTTCCACGTTGTCATCACCACACAGCAGATGCCAGAGGAAGTTGATAACTTCTGGACAGCGTGCCGGGAGGAACATCGCCTTCCCAGCCAGCCCAACAGGTCCCAGTCCCCCTGTCCTTCCCATGCCCTTGTGGCCAGCACCAGTGCTCCCAGTGTGACCTGGACTTTGCTCTGCACACAGGTTTGCGGTGCAGGCCATGAAGGCTCTGCTCTTCTGTCTGCACTATGACCCTGAGGTGATGGCCATGGAGCGCAAGCGTGGCTGGGACACGCTGCTCTGTGCTGACACCCAGCACTATGCCGTGGGTCTGCTGGCCAGGTGAGACCCCCATTTCCCCTCTGTCCCCGACATTTGTGCTCTGTGCCCGGGGTGCCCCACACAGTCCCTGTGCTCATGGGCCAGAGGGATTTGTCACCAAGGGACAGCCAAGCAGATGGGAAAAGGCTGGGAGAGGAGGTGCCCAGAAGGAGCAGCCTCCCAAAATGCCCACATCAGCTCCAGGGATGCTGGGCAAAGACTGGATCTCTGTGAGTCAGTCCTGAGAGAGCTTTGCCTGCCCACCTCAGTGTCTTGGTGCCTTTTCCCCCATCAGGCAGATGCGCCGTGCCTCCCTCTCCGTGTGTTCTGGGGTTGCACGCCGCCTGCTTGGCTGGCTCAGCAGGGAAGAGCCACGCTGGGATCTGCCTTTCCTGGCATTCCTTGTGGAGGTGAGCCCGATGGCCAGCGCTGCCTCTCTGAGCAGCCTCCCAGCTCTCTGTGGTCATCGCCACAGCTGCCTGGGACGGTGCCCGTGCCCTGTGCTGCTGTCTGGGCCCAGCCCTGTGCGGATCTGGGCTCCTGCTGGCTGGGTCCCCTGTCACTGCCCTGTGCCTTCCAGGTCCTGGACTGCTTGGATTTGACTCACTGTGCTGACAGCATCCTTGAGCTCATGTCAAGGCATGTGCAGAGCAAGTGCAGGGAGAGGCGTCGCCTGGCGCTCCGAGGCCTTGTGGTGCTCAGCAAGGATCCCTCGATGGTGAGAAGGGGACAGCGGCTGAAGCTGCGCTGGGGAAAGCAGCCCCTTGGGCTGGCTGGGCTTCAGGAGCTGAGGCAGATGCTCCCAGCTCTCCTGCCTCACCTCCCTGAGTTCTTTGGGACAGGCCTTTGGCCTCTGGGCCCTGCAGTTGGGGTTGCAGTGCCAGGGCAGTGTTGGTGGTGCTGTCGTTTTTGGCTTCACAGCACAACCTTGTGTTCCACACAGACCCTAAAAATGTGTAGCCTGTCTCAAAGCCTTTTGGAGCTGCTGGGTGATGCAGATGGAGAGGTGGTTGGCATGAGCCTCCACGTGTTCACCAATGTGCTCCAGGACAAAGAGATCCTGATATCCAGCACCACCGCCCTGAAGCTGGCCCAGGCACTCCTGGCCCTCTTTGACAACGTAAGGCTCAGTGTCCTCAGCCACGGGCACTGGCTGCTGCCCAGAAACTTGGTGCCCTGTGGATTATTTGGGCTGTTGTTCAGGGGCTGCAGTAGTTGGTGCTGAGGTTTTTTCCTTTCCTCCAGGACAACAGCCACGTGCAGCTGCTCTCCCTAGACCTATTCTGCAAAGTGATGGAATTGGTAGTAGACAAGGGAAAAAAGCCCCTTAAGTCAACTGTGTGCCAGAGCCTACTCCCACTTTTATTCCACTGTCATGATGAAAATCGACGTGTGGCAGAGGTGAGGACTCGTGGGCTGCTGGTGCATCCCTGGGAGGGGGCTCGGCTGCCTCCTGCCCTGGCACCTCCCGGGCTGCAGCCTCCTCCAGGCCTTGGCACAGGGACACGGGTCCTGTGCCCTGAACTGCGCTGCCATCTCCACATCTCTGCTGCTCTCCAGGCCTCTCGGGCAACGCTGCATTGTGCGACCGAATTCCTGAAGAAGAGGAATCTGGAGCAGCTGCTGAAGAAGGAGCAGCTGTGGAAGTTGGCCGAGTGCCTGGTAAGGACGGCCTGGAAGCCCCAGGCTCAGGCTGGAGAAGCCCCCTGAGCGCGGTGCTCGCTGTGTGGGGCTGGCAGCTGTGGCCGTGCCCAGTGCTGCACCCAGGGGCCGCACGGGCTCTGCTCCAGGCTCCCGTGGCCCCGAGCCGGGTGCCGACGGAGCCCCGGCCCAGCGGGGCCGCGGGGCGGGTGGGCACCGCGGCTCCCCGGGCAGCACCCGGCCCTCTGCCCCTGCAGAGCCCGGCGCCAGCGGCTGCCGGCCGCGCCTCAGGGCTGGGCGGGCAGGGGAGGCCGGGGCCGGGCGCCTCAGGGCAGCGCCTGCCAAAGGGGCAGAGCCCGCCCCGACCCTTCCCTGCCTGCCGCCGCTCTCCCCAGCTGGCAGAGGACAGGAGCCGAGCGGCCCAGCACCTGCGCCTGGCCCTGCCGTACCTCAAGAGCCCCCAGGAGCCCCTGCGAGAGGCGGCCATCAGGTTCATCGGTGAGCCTGGGGTCCCTCCCCACCCACCACGGCTCGTCCCCGGCCCCGGCTGCTGCCCCGGTGGCGCCATCCGGGCCCGGCGCCGTGGAGCCCCGGCTGCCCTCGGGGCTGCTGCTGCCCTCTCCAGCCGTGCCCTTCCTTGGGTGTCAGGAGGTGGCGAGGGCCCGGGCTGAGCCCTGCCGGGCCAGGAGGGCCAGTGGCCACAGGGCTGGCAGCGCCGCTGGCAGGGAGCTGTGCCGCTGGGGCAGTGACAGGCTCTGTGTTCACAGGGCTCGCCGGGCAGAGCTTGAGGGGGCAGAAGGAAGAGCCCCAGGTGCTCAGGGAGGGTGAGTGAGGGCAGCGGGCTGTCAGAGGGGCTGGTGGGGGGAGCTGCAATCCCTGGGCAGGGAGCTGCAATCCCTGGCCCAGCTGTGGAGGGTTTCACTCCCTGTGTGGATGAACGGTGGCGTGGATGGAGCACACAGAGATTTCAGGGACATGGGTGGGAGTATTCGTGGCCAACACCTTGCAGCTGATCCCCTTGGCCCCTCCTCTGTATTGGCCATGGAATAAGCTAGGTGGGATGGCCCTAGCAGGAAGGTCTCCTTGGATTCCCACAGATCCGTGCTCTGACCATGGCTCCTTTCCTCTGTCTTCCAGTCTTTCAAGCCCTGATGATAGACGACAGCCCTTCACAGACAAATGTAGGAATTCAAGATACACTCAATTGAAGAGCTGCAGAACCATGCTCATCTGCTGGCTCAGAAGAACCAGCATCCCTTTAAGCTCTCCAGATGCCATGGAAGATGAGGCAACCTTGAGACCAGAAGAGACCAGCTGGAGCTCCAGGCACAGCTGAGCCTGTTGAAGTTCATGTGGCTTCAGCCCTCTCCCTGCTTGTACATAGCTCTCTCCCTCCAGCCTTCAGACACTGCCCATCCTCTCATCGTCCCTCCACTATCTCTCCCTTTTCACTGCTCCCTCACTCCAGCCCTCACACTGTACCCATCCCTTTTGTCCCCTCCAGCTTCTCCCTTTGCTTCCCCCTCCATCAATAAAGAGTTTGGCTTCTTCACTTTGCCTGCATCTCTGTGGAGCTCAAGCGCCGCAAATCCGGAGCCCTGGGACACATGGGCTCTTCCTGCCGTTCTCTTCCACGCTGTGTTTTGTGCAGAGATGCAGAGGAACAAGGGCAGATCAGGCTGGAAATATCTCTGTGCTAAAGGTCCAGTTCCACAACACTGTGGAGTTAAAGGTCTTGCTGAGCACTCTTGGAGGCCCTGGGTTTTAGAAGAGCCACTCCACCTGAGTATGCTCTGAACCCAACTGGGACGGATTCCATGGCAAGCATCCACAGAGGGCAAAGGAGACTGGAATGCTGCAAGGTTTCAACACCAGCTTCCTGAAAGCACAGCAATGCTCCATCCCTGCCCAGGTCAGGAAGAGGGCAGAACCAGAGACCATCAGGGCTTCTCAAGGAGCGTTGGGTGTGCCAAAGGACAAATGAAGCAGCAGCACAGTGCCCGAGACTCGGACGTGTGACCGTGCCAGTGTCCAGAGCGCTGTCAGGCAGTGCTGGGATCCTGAGTGCGGTTCTGGTCCCCACAAATGAGGAATCACAGCCCCTGCCCCAGACCCAGTCAGAAAGCCAAGCAAGTGAGACCAGAGGGAGGGCACCCTTCCAGTCTCTCTTGGGCATGGCTGCAAAACAGCCCCTGCTTCTTCTTCCTCCACCTGTGATTGGGGTGTGCTGATGGCAGAGCCAGCCAGGTAGTGCTCTGTGTGCCAAAGCCTGTTGAGAGGGGGAAGGAAAAGTGCTGCGTGCAGAGCAGAATCCTGTAAAGTGCTGGCAAGAGCATCCTGCAGGAGCAGAGCTCTGGTCTGTGGCCAGGAACAGCCTGGTTTTGCTGCCATGAACGCAGGCAGGACTCCAGGCAGGTGAAGAGGCAGCGGGCAGCTTGTGTTTGTAGAGGGCCTGGGGCTGCATATCTGAACCTCCACCTGGAAAAACACTTGGGGGAATATGACCTAGAGCTGGAGTGCCTGTTCTGCAGCCCTCAAGGCTCTTGGCCAGCCCAGGGCATGTGCCACCTGCCAGGGACAGCTCTCAGCCTGCCTGGCAGCTCCCCATGGACTGTGGGCAGAAGTTGGAGGTGGAAGGAGCCACCCCCATCAGGGCAGATTCCTCCTGCTCTGGAGATGCTGCTGCAAGGCCAGGGCTGCTCTCAGCTCTCTCCTCAAGGCAAGGCAAAGGGGCTGTCAGGTGTGTCTGTGTCCCTGGGACACCTGCACTGTCCCACGGGGCATCAGCAGATGTGCCTCAGATCTGCCTCACAAAGTGCCTCCTCCTCAGCCTGCTCTGCCTACAGACAGCAGCAGCAGCACCTTGGCTTGCAGCATCTCAGTTTGTCTGAGCTGCCCTTCAGGCCCTGCTGCCAGGGAGATGCCCCTGGGCAGTGCCCTGTGCTGGGAGGGGTCTGCAGGGCAGAGCTGAGCCCCCAGGGCTGGGCTGGGCTCTGGCAGCACTGGCAGGGACAAGCCTTGGATAGAGACAAACAGCTCCCAGTAGGAACAACTCCAGGCAGCAGAGAGCCAGACTAAAGCTGGATATCCCTCCATGTCCAGATGCACAAGGAAAGACAGGATGATTCAGAGAAAATGATTATTGAACTGGAGTCTTCAAAAAGTCCACTTTATTTTTCAAGAATGCTTATGTTCACGCTGAAATAGAGGAAGGTGTAATCAGGAAATGGCACCTGTGTGGGACAGTTAGGTCTGACTGCACTGGGGTACAGGGAGCTCTGTTTTCCCTCTGGGCTCCCTAGTGTTCAGACTGAGAGAGATGCTGAAGATGATGCAGTAACTCAGCAGCAAAAACCTAAACTTAAAAATAAAAATGTGTAGTGAGGTTTCCCCATAGGAAGATAAGTAGTTTTGACTGGATTCCAGAAATTATTCCATAGGATTGAATGAGAGATACTGCTCCAAGCTTGTCAATAACTTCTTTGAACAGCCCACAATACCCAGAGTGCAGAAATGTCCAACAGCAGCTCCATCAGGCACTTCCTCCTGCTGGCATTGGCAGACACGCGGCAGCTGCAGCTCCTGCACTTCTGCCTCTTCCTGGGCATCTCCCTGGCTGCCCTCCTGGCCAACGGCCTCATCATCAGCGCCGTAGCCTGCGGCCACCACCTGCACACCCCCATGTTCTTCTTCCTGCTCAACCTGGCTCTCACTGACCTGGGCTCCATCTGCACCACTGTCCCCAAAGCCATGCACAATTCCCTCTGGCACACCAACAACATCTCCTACTCTGCATGTGCTGCTCAGCTCTTTTTCTTTGCCTTCTTCATCTCAGCAGAGTATTCCCTCCTGACCATCATGTGCTACGACCGCTACGTGTCCATCTGCAAACCCCTGCACTACGGGACCCTCCTGGGCAGCAGAGCTTGTGCCCGCATGGCAGCAGCTGCCTGGGCCAGTGCCTTTCTCAATGCTCTGCTGCACACAGCCAATACATTTTCCCTGCCCCTGTGCCATGGCAATGCCCTGGGCCAGTTCTTCTGTGAAATCCCACAGATCCTCAAACTCTCCTGCTCACACTCCTACCTCAGGGAACTTGTTCTTCTTGCTGTTGTTGTCTGTTTAGCATCTGGGTGTTTTCTGTGGTGTTTTCTCCTATGTGCGGATCTTCAGGTTTCATGCTGAGGATCCCCTCTGAGCAGGGACGGCACAAAGCCTTTTCCACATGCCTCCCTCACCTGGCTGTGCTCTCCCTGTTCCTCAGCACTGGGACATTTGCTCACCTAAAGACCCCTTCAATCTCATTCTCATCCCTGGATCTGTTCCTGTCAGATCTGTACTCGGTGGTGCCTCCAGCTCTGAACCCCCTCATCTACAGCCCGAGGAAACAGGAGCTCAAGGATGGTCTGAGAAAAATCATTGTTCATGCTTTCAGAAGCAAGAAACTCTCATTCTCCTTTCTAGCTCTTACAATGTTACTCATTAATGCCCACTCTGTGTCCTGTGTATTTTTTTTCTTCTGGCACATGTAATATATTTTTGTGTATTTGTTAACAGGAAAACCTTTGTCTCTAACACTTTCATCTCAGTATTTGCATTTGTAGTGCAAATTTCAGACTATATAGTCCCAGAGCTGTATTATATACGCGGTTACACAAAATAAAGTACTCTGTATTGCCATGTTTGCCGTGACATCTTTCCTCCATGACTTCTCTGGAGCTACAGGGTCGGTGCCTCAAGGCAGAGCTGGGGAGAAAAAGGAACCCCAGTGCTGTTCACTGCCAGGGAGCCCCAAGGCTTCAGCTCCACAACCTCCTCGCTATGCAGCACACAGAGGGGGCACAGGCTGCAGGAGAGATGGCCGAGGGCTGGGCAGGGCTGGCAGGGCCAGAGGCACCCAGGCCTTTGTCCCCTGGGCTCGGGCAGGGCCTCTGCAGGCCCCACAGAAGGAACTTTCCTGGCAGGGGCCGCACTTTGCTTCTGCCTCGGCCCTCCCTGAGGAGGCTGGCAGGGCTTGCAGGCTGATGCCATTTGTCCTTGCTGCCCCTGCCATCCCACTGCCCCAGCAACAGCCCCGAGCCACCCGTGAGGGACAGGCCCTGCTGTCCCAGGCCTGGGCTCAGCCTTGGCCTTTCTGCTTCCTCCAGCCAGCCCAGGCCTTGCTCAGCATTGCAGTTCCCTGCTCACAGCCTTTGGCTCCTGCAATCCTGCCCTCAAGGATCTGCTCTCCCCAGGCCCTGGGGAGCCTTGGGCACTCCCTGCCCTCACTCATGGCGGCCACTGATGCTCCAAGGCACTTGCAGTTTTGCTGCTGACTCCTGCAGCAGCTTCTTCAACCTTCTCTCAGTGCCTCAGGCTCCTGCAGTCAGCCCCAAATCCCCAAATCCGGGCATCATTAAAATACACAAAGGCCTTGGGAGCTCTTTGTCTTCCTTCCATTGTCTTCAAGTCTCCAGGGATTGTGCAGCTGCTTGCAGTCACTTTGGAGTTCTGTTAAGGGGGGAGATTTCAAAGTGCACCTCATGCTTTTTAGTTTTAATCAAGGGCATATTATTTTTGGTTTTCAATTCATTGCACAGGAGATAGAAAATGATACATCATTCTTCAGGTGATGTTGATGCTGAATGTCTCCTTAGGAGGTCTGGGCACAGAGAAGAATGATCCCTTTCAGGGCTGACCCTGTTTGGACAACCTGCTCCTCACCCCCACCCTCACCATGTCTGACATTGCTCATCTGGGACTGATATCCAGAAACATAAAAATTTCCTATAAATTAATTCTTATAATTAGACTTTAAAAAATCATACAATTATAAATATTTTTTCTTTATAAAAGGATATATCTGTTTAGCATTTAATGAATTAAAAATAATTAAATTTAATAAATAACCTAATTTTTCTATTTCTAAAAAGTAATATCATTTTTTATTACCTAATTTTCATATTTATATTAATATCTATACATTTTTAGCAGCCAGAGATATTACTGGTCATGGGTTCTAAGTAGCACAATTCCATTATTTATTGCCTCTTCTTTTCTCCCTCCTTATGCTAATTAGTCTTTTTTTCAGTCCTCTTCTAATCCTTTTTATCATTTTCACATTCAGAATAAAAAAGGCCACTCTGCGGTCCATGGAGACATTTCCGGGGCACATTTGGCGCAGATTTGAGTCTGTGGAGGGAATTCAGAGAGAACTTGAGGGTCTGCAGGACACTTCATGGAGCCGGGTGGGCACTGGGCAGGGCACTGAGGGATTCTGACGGACACCTCGGCGTCCGGGGGAGCTCTTGGGGGTCCAGGGGGAAAACTTGGAGGTCAGGGAGGGGAATGTGGAGCCCTTCGGGGTCCGGGCGGGCACTTGGGGGGCTCGAACGGGGCTCTCTGGGGCGCGGGGCATGATGGGAGTTGTAGGCGCGGATAGAATACTGTTCAATGGAGCCGCGGAGCATCACGGGAGTTGAAAGCGCAGCTGCAATGTCTCTCTGTCGGGCGCGGTGCATGACGGGAGCTGTAGTCACGGAAGTGTCTCGGACTGGGCATTTGGGGTCCGGGAAGGCACCTGGGGGACACTTTTGAGTCCGAGCTGTGACTTGAAGTCGTCAGGGCGGAACGTGTACGGTTCGGGAGCATTTGGGGGGAGCTTGGAGAGGTCTAACGGGGCCCCTTAGGGAGTGGAACACGGCGAGAGTTTTAAGCGTGAACCTGTGGTATGAGATGCTGTGGGGCCGCGGGAGGTGACAGAAGATGAATTCCTAGAAGTGGTTGTAACGGGAATCTGTGGGGCTGGGAGCATCCAGGGAATCCGGAGCCGCTTTTGGGGACTTCTGAGAGGATGGTGAGGGGGCACTTGGGGATCCTGGAGAGTGTGGGGGACGCTTATGGGACATGGGAGGAGGGGGGCAGATAGCGGAGTTCTGTGGAGCGCGGGGCATGATGGACGTTGTAGTCCCAGCTCCAATGGGGCTTTATCGGGCCGCGGTGCATGATGGGAGTTATAGGCAAAAAGAAAAGATGGCGCGGTCACCAGGCACCGCCCCCAGTCCCCGATCCCCGGTGCTGATTGGCTGCGGTCAGTGATGGGCGGGGGCGGGAGCAGCCCATTGCACCCCTCCAGTCCCTCCCAGTACAGCCCAGTTCATCCCAGTACAGTTCAATACAACCCCAGCGCCTCTCCAGGCCCTCCCAATACACCTGAGTTCATTGTTTTCTCTTCCAGTACTCCCCTGTGTCATCCATAGTACACCCACGTCATCCCCACAAAGTTCAGAGTGTCCCCAATTTGTCCCAGTATACCACAGAATTGTTCAAAGTATTCAAAATTTGCTCCAGTATTGTCCAGTATCAGTCCCAGTATGTCCCAGTATGTCCCAGTGTGTCTCTGTGTACGCCCCCAGTCCATCCCAGTCCACCCAGATTCCCCCTCAGCATTCCCAGTGTTCCCCAGTGTGTCCCAGTCCTCCCCAGGTTTTCCAAGGAAAATTGAAGTTCTCATGGTTTCCATGGCACCCAAACCCAGCAGTGGGGTCAGTGCAGTGTCCATGGCCACAGCCCCTGGCAGTGCCCAGTGCAGGTTGGGATGATGATCCACCCTCACAGCTGGCCCAGGGCAGCTCTGCAGTGGTTTTGGTGGCACCTTGGGCTGGCACACACCTGAGGAGTGTGTCTGATTTCAGTGGGGGAAATTAGAAGATTGCTTCAAGAAAAAAGGAAAACCCCTTTGCCAGACCTCCTGAGGAGTGACCCTGGATCAGTATCGGTCACTGAATGCTGCAATCACCTCTGCTCTATGGAGATTAGTAATAAAAGACACCATTTAAAATAGGAATCTGGTTACATTTCTTAGAAGTTCTTCTTGAAATATTTCTCCATGAGTAGAGTTCAAACCTTCTTCATGAACTTCACCAGACCAGAGGGAAATCAAGGCAGAGCTGTGGTTTTTTAGGAAACTTCTCAAGAACTCCAAGTCAGAATCGAACTCCAAAGTTTCCTTTACTTTTAATGGGTCCCACTGAGGGACACAACTGAGAAAGTGTGCCCAGGTTGCAGTCAGAGCAGGAAATTGGAGGCAGTGATGACAGGAGGGGACAAAGAGAAGCCAAGTCTTGGTGGCCTGGGGCACAGCAGGGTCTGTGCCACCAAGGGCTGTGAGCAGACACCTTGTCCTGAGCCACTGGGGCCTCCTGGCACAGCCCCAGCAAGGCTGGGCACTGTCAGCCCTTGTCCTGCCCTCAGCATCCCCCCACATGCCAGTGGCCTCAGGGATCTGCTGGGACCAGTCCCTGGGGAGCCTTGGTCAGGAATGGCCCTGGGGGCTCCTTCATGCTCCCAGGGACTGCAGGTTTTTCCATGGACTTTGGGTTTTGCTCCTGCCTTGGAGTCTCTGAGAGCTTTGTGCAGTCATGGCGTCCAATTCTCTGGTTTAATTAGTCTCTTGAGAGCCTTTCTCAGTAACAACACTCAGTGGGGCTCATGGGATCTTTAAGGTACTTCAATTTTTGAGGTGCTTTCCTTTGTCCTTTCATCTCTCAGTCTCTGAGATGTTTTTGGACATTTGCGGCCCCCAGTTCTCTCCTCGAAGGAGTCAAAGAGAATCCTGTTAGGGATGGACCTCAGTGGAACTCATTAAGTCTTTGAGACACTTTGGGTTTTTCTTTTGACTCTCACTCTTTGAAAGATAACTGCAATTTCATGTCAGGCCCTGAGGTTCAAGGACTCAGCACCAAAAGCACCACGGGGCTCATTGGGATCAAGGAAGTCCTGACAAACCACGGCTCTGCCTTGATTTCCCTCTGGTCTGGTGCAGTTCATCAAGAAGGTTTTCAAATCCACTTAGGGAGAAATATTTCAAAGAGTTTCTAAGAAATATCCATTCCTATTTTGAATGAATGGTTTTTAATACTGCTCTGTTTAGAGCAGATTTGACTGCAGCTCTCTGTGACTCCTGTTGATCCAGGGTCTCTCCTCAGGAGGTCAGTCCTGCTCTGAGGAGCTGTGACTTGAGGTCTGACCCAGTGTGGACAACCTTGCTCCATATTCCCCAACTCCATCCTGTCTGTCCTCCCTCATCTGGGACCAGCTTTGCTTGCAGAACTGGCTGCACTGAGACAGAGACAGGATTTTCCTTTACTTTTTTTAGAAGAATCTAGAATTCCTAACTTTCACCATTAAAAACAGAGTCACTCCTCAGGTGTGTGCCAGCCCAAGGTGCCACCAAGGAGGTTCCCCCTTCCCCAAGGCAGAACCGTGGAAAGAATGTTTGAGACCTTTGAACTCCTTGCTTCCCTGAGGCCTTGCAGTGTCACAAAGGCCCCTTGGTTCCATGAGGTTCATCGGTGTCACCATGGTCTCTCTCCCTGGTTCCATGAAGTTCATTGGTGTCACCATGGTCTCTCTCCTTGGTTCCAGGAGGTTCATTGGTGTCACCATGGTCTCTCTCCTTGGTTCCAGGAGCCATCACAATGTCACAACGGCCCCCTGGTTCCATGAGGTTCCTGCAGCAGGACTTCCCCTGTGGCACAGCAGAGCTCATCTGTTCTGTCCATCAGCTGGGCCATCACTCAGGGCATCTTCCCCCTCTCAGCAATTGCTGAGATAACCCAGGCTGGACATCTGTCCTGTGCTGAGTTATCTCTGGTGCCAGGGAGGTGGAATTCCCAGCTGACCATGAACATCCTGCCTTGAGAGCAGAATGAAGGGAGGGAGATAAGCCTTGAATTTCTGAGTGACACACACTTCACTGTACAAACTATAAAATATACACAAAACTTTCACCATACAAAACTCTTCTGCATAGTCCCTGGAAACAGGTAGGGCTTCACTCCCAAGTCTGGATGAATCTTTGTGGTTCCTTTTCTGGAAGCTGAGTGAAAGGGCTCCATGTGCACTCCCTCATCAGTTCAGTGGTAAGTTACACTGACTGTTGATCTCTGCTATTTCTTCACTGGCTGTAATATAGGTAACTTTATTGTGCACTGGGTTTGTATCTACCTGTACTTCTTTGGTTTATATCTGTGCAGTATTTAGTCCATTTAACATCTCTTGTCTGTTAATCTTGAGTCCATTCAGTAAATAATTAAATTTATTATAGACCTAATTTTCCATTCTAAAGAACTTGTGGGCAAAAATAATTTGGGGTTTAGGTATTTGAAACAGAGCTACTGCCACAAACCTGAGCATAAGGCAGAACTTGTCTAAGCTTTCAGTGAATTTGTAACATATTTTATTTAAAAACAATGAGCAGGAATATATCGCTTTCCCATTTATTCTTTTCCACGTTATAGACTGATATCACCAATCTCCAGCTGATATTGATCCCCAGCACCTCCTCAGGCACTCTGAACAGATATGAACATCAAGACCCTTTATGGCTGACAATCAATCACACTCTGTCCCTACCCCCACCCCACCATTTCCCTCATCCAAGCCCTGGCACTCAGAGCAGCCTTGTGCCAATCTGAGCTTCCTCCAGTCCAGGCTGTGCCTGCAGCTTTCAGCTCCTTGGCACCAAGTCCCAGCTGCTTTCCTTGGAGAAGGAGCTGCCCCAGACACAGAGGGATGTTCATTTGGGGTCAGCAAACAGAAGCCAAGGCAGGCCCAGCTCCATGGCAAACACAAGTGCAGCCCAAGGAGTGCTGGGCAATGGAGCCACATGCAGGGGTGTCCCCAGGGCTCAGGACTGGGGCCAGGGCAGTTCAATGTGTTCCTTGCTGATGTGGACCAGGCCATGGAGGGCACCCTGAGTCAGTGTCCAGGGGAGCCCAAGCTGGCTGGGAGTGTGGCTGTGCTGCAGGGCAGCAAGCTCTGCACAGGGATCTGGCCAGGCTGGAGCCATGGGCCCAGGACAATTGGATGAGCTTCAGCAAGGCCAAGGGCCGGCTCCTGCCCTGGGCTCACAACCACCCCAAATCCCTGGCCGTGCCCTGCCCCTGATCCCCACAGCCTGTCCTGTTTCCTTCATCCCTGCATTGCCAGGGACTTTGTGGGACAAGGGAGCTCTGCTGTGCCTATGGAGGGAGGTGCAAGAGCCACCAGTGCAGTGGGCACCACAGCTCATCAGGTTTGTGTCCTTTGGGGGTCAGGAACTGCTGAGACTCAGAGGCACAGGAAGGCTTCTCTTCGTATGCCAACATAAGAAGTGTATCAATGTTATAATTTAATAAACATCAGAATTCTTCCCTCAGGTCTGTGCAATGTCAAACCAGTATCAGATATGTCCACCATGCACAAGGGATTTCCATTCAGAAACAGTTTTAGAAAAAGACATTAGAAAGGGTGATTCTATTACAAATGAAAACACAACTAAGACTGATGTGAAATTATCAGAGAACGAGTAGAGAAGGAAATCTGGGACCAATGGGAAAGCCATAGAACCATCTGGTCTAGTGAAGAGACATCCTTAGACATGGCCATTTAAACAGGAGAGCGGGTAACACCCAAATGGAGAAGGACATGAAATAATAGACAGCATAGTAGTAACACAGGTAGAGGGGAAGAGCAGGATTTCTTCTCCTGTCATCAGTACATATCCTGGAAATTTCTGTTCTCTCCTGGTGGGAAGACATGGATATTTCTTCAAGTACTCAAATGCCCCAGCTAGTGAGATGTGTTCATGCACCTTGCAAGTGTCAGGTTCCCTACACCCCCAGGGGGCTCCTGTCCCATAAAAATCTGCTCTGGCCCATTCCAAAATCAAGCGCAGCATTGTTCCAGGATCATCAAGGTGCTGAGGATGGAAGGGACCTCAGCAAGTCTGCAGCCCAAGCTGTCAGAGACTGGGTCAGACCAAGTGGTTTAAGGCCAGATGTGATCTGAATTTGATTATCCAAAAGAAGAGTGATAGGGCATTATCTGAGAACCTGTCTGAGCCCATGGGAACAAAGGTTTTCCACATGTCCTGTCTGATCTCCCCTCTTTCCCCCTTTCCACCCATTGTCTTTTGTCTCCCCCCAGGCCCCCCGGTGAAGATCCTGGCTCTGTGTTCTCCATCAGCTCCTGGCTGGCACTGCCAGGCTGGGATGAGGAGCCCCTCAGCCTTCCCTGCTCCGGGCTGGACAAGCCCAGCTCCCTCAGCCTCTGCTCACAGCCAAAGGGCTCCAGCCCCACCTTGGAGGCCCTTCCCTCACCCTGCTCCAGCTGCCAGACATCTTTCCTGCCCTGGGCAACCCAAACCAGGCCCCAGTGCCCTGGATAATCCACGTCCTTGATGTCCTGGTCCCACAGCCCTGGGTGCTCCTGCCCTGCCTCGCTGCCAGGGCACACGGCTGCCTCCTGCCCAGCTCCTGCCCACCAGGAGTTTTCTGACAGGGCCTGGTGGATACAGGGAGGGCTGGGGATGTTGTCTACTTGAACTTTAGCCTTTGACACCCTATCCCACAGCATTCCCTGGAAAAGCTGAAGCCTGTGTCTTGGAGCGGTTCACCCCTCCCTGGGCTAAGAACTGGATGGACATCGGGGCCCAGAGAGTGGTGGGGAATGGTGCCACATGCAGC
Organism: Cinclus cinclus; assembly: GCF_963662255.1. Lineage (NCBI taxonomy): Eukaryota > Metazoa > Chordata > Aves > Passeriformes > Cinclidae > Cinclus > Cinclus cinclus. The sequence continues at coordinate 170,422 of NW_026912143.1, forward strand.
GTGTGTGCAGTGGTGTCCTGCAGGGATCAGTGTGGGCCCAGTCCTGTTTAACATCATTATTGATGATGTGGAGAAGGGAGCACAGTGCACCATCAGCAAATGTGCAGATGGCACCAAGCTGGGTGTGAGTGTGGATGTGCTGGAGGGTAGGAGAGCTCTGCAGAGGGACCTGGACAGGCTGGATCCAGGGCACAAATCCAACAGGGTGAGTTACAGGAATTGATAGAAATAAATTTGATTAGATTAAGTATAATATATTTAATAAGTGATAGTAAGTAAAACAGTGTTGGGTGGTTGGGGAATTTTGTTTTATTAATGGTTCATGATTTTTTATTTGATAGTTTTGATTTATATATTTTTTAATTTTTTGTGTCCTGTATCTTTTTTGTTGTGTTTTGTGTATATGTGGTGTGTTGTTAGGGTTTTTTTTTTTGTTTTCTAGTCGTAGTGAAGATGAAGGTTTTTTATTATTTTGGAGTTTTGATGAATTTTTATATATTTCTTATATAATTTTTCGGATTTCTATTTTTTTTTAATTATATTGGATGGTTGTAGTTAGATTTCATGTTTGTAGTTAGGTTTTATATTTGTAGTTAAATTTTGGGAAATGTATATTTTGGGCTTTTTTGTTGTTGTTAATTAGGTTTGGTGAATAAATATTGATTGTATTTTTTTATTATTTTTATTTTGTTTATTGCACTGTTGTAATTTTTGATGATCTAGAATTCGAGTTTTAGTTAAGATTGGGGGGTTTTTGTTGGTTTATATTTAGTTTGGGTGAGTATTAAATGGGTAGTTTTTAGGTGGATTTTTATAATAGTAATTATTTTGTTAAGAATATATGGTTTAAATGATAATTTAAAATTAGTAATATTATTAGTTTGGTAAGAGATGATAAGAGGGTGGTAAGTTATGGGGAATGGTTAAACTATGATTTATATTAATTTTGTTGGGGGGTTTTTGTGTTTTGTTTTTTTTTAAATTTTTTATTGTAGTTTTGTTACGGTATTTTGTGTAATTTTAGTATGACTTGTATATATATAGTATTTTTTTTAAGAGTAGTGTAAAGTTTTTTTTGTTGTAAAAATATTAATGGATGAGGAATGGTGTGGCCATCAGGAGCCGAGCTGCTGTGCCACCCCTGACCTGCCCCCACCTCTGCACACAGATATTGCTGCTGCAGCTCTAGAGAAGGGAGCAGAAGGACTCTCCAAAGAAATGAGATCTCCAGTAAAAACAGTTTTGGGAGATCCTTTAGTTCATTTAAAGCTACAGAGAACAGAGCCCCTCATGGACAGAGTCTGGGGCCAGAGCAAAGGAGGAGAGACAAAATAATATCACAAATATGGGCATGATTTTGTGCAAAATTATTAGACTAAAACAAATGTAAAATCTTCCGGCAATGAAGGAAAAAAAAGAATTCTCAAAAAAGACTCATATTGCAAGTGACTAGGAGAAATTGGCAACTTGCACAAATTGGAAAGGTTTACTGTTTCTGAAACCATCCAGTCATCAGTGTCCACAGTGCAGCCTTGAGCTCCTGGTTCCTCAGGCTGTAGATGAGGGGGTTCAGGGCTGGAGGCACCACTGAGTACAGAACTGACAGGGCCAGATCCAGGGATGGGGAGGAGATGGAGGGGGGCTTCAGGTAGGCAAAAAACCCAGTGCTGAGGAACAGGGAGATCACAGCCAGGTGAGGGAGGCAGGTGGAAAAGGCTTTGTGCCTTCCCTGCTCAGAGGGGATCCTCAGCACAGCCCTGAAGATCTGCACATAGGAGAAAACAATGAACACAAAACAGCCAAATACCAAACAGACACTAACAGCAATGAGCCCAAGTTCCCTGAAGTAGGAGTGTGAGCAGGAGAGTTTGAGGATCTGGGGGATTTCACAGAAGAACTGGCCCAGGGCATTTCCCTGGCACAGGGGCAGGGAAAATGTATTGGCTGTGTGCAGCAGGGAATAGAGAAAGGCACTGGCCCAGGCAGCTGCTGCCATGTGGGCACAAGCTCTGCTGCCCAGGAGGGTCCCGTAGTGCAGGGGTTTGCAGATGGACACGTAGCGGTTGTAGCACATGATGGTCAGGAGGGAATACTCGGCTGAGATGAAGAATGCAAAGAAAAACACCTGAGCAGCACATGCAGAGTAGGAGATGTTGTTGGTGTGCCAGAGGGAATTGTGCATGGCTTTGGGGACAGTGGTGCAGATGGAGCCCAGGTCAGTGAGGGCCAGGTTGAGCAGGAAGAAGAACATGGGGGTGTGCAGGTGGTGGCCGCAGGCTACGGCGCTGATGATGAGGCCGTTGGCCAGGAGGGCAGCCAGGGAGATGCCCAGGAAGAGGCAGAAGTGCAGGAGCTGCAGCTGCCGCGTGTCTGCCAATGCCAGCAGGAGGAAGTGCCTGATGGAGCTGCTGTTGGAGATTTGCTGTGTCTTGACATGGGGATCTGTAAGAACAGTAATCATGGAATAGTTTGGTTTGGAGATGACTTGAAATATCCCAGCCCAGCTTGGTGTCACTTTCCCCCCACTGCCTGCCCAGGGCTCTGCTGCCTGGAGCTCTCCCTGCCAGCTGCTGCTTCCCTGTGCCCAGGGCTGGGCCCTGCCAGTGCTGCCAGAGCCCAGCCCAGCCCTGGGGGCTCAGCTCTGCCCTGCAGACCCCTCCCAGCACAGGGCACTGCCAGGGCCAGCTCTGCCTCTGCAGGCTCTGATGGCAAAGTCAGAGTAACCCTGAGGAGGCTGGAAAAGCAACACTGATGGTGCCTGTAAGGGGCCCTGTGCTGATTTCTTTCTTTGCCTTGTTTATTCAGAACTGAGAGAAATTGTTTTTATTGTTCTCAACCTGAATAGAGATATGAATATCAAGGTTCAATTTTTTATCTAGGTGACCCTGAGCAGTAGATTATTAAATCAGGATTTTCCCTTTTATGCAGCCCCTGACTTGCTGTGCTCCCTTTATAATCTATTTGGAAATGTTCTGTAGTTAAATGTCACGCTGGGATCAGTCCTGGTCAATGCACCATCCTCACCACTCAAGGAGAACACTTCCAAGTCTCACCAGCTGTCTCCCTCCACCCAGACCTTGTCCCCCAGTGCTGTCAGCAGCTCCCAGGGCTGGCTGAGAGCTGTCCCTGGCAGGCAGCAGAGTCCCTGCCCAGCACAGCACCCTGGGCTGCAGGACCCTGCTCTGCAGGACAGCGCTGGGCACCCCTGGCTGCTCTACAGGAGAGAGAATCAGAGAATGTACTCACAGAGTCTGTGGGCATTGGGATGTTCCAGCTTTAGGAGATCCCTGCAGGAGCTGCAGCTGCATTGTCCTGCAGCCAGAGGCTTCCTGTGTCCAGGGCTGGGAGTGATTCTGCCCCAGGCACTTGGGAGCATCTTCCCAGCCCTGACTGATTGAAGCTCTCTGTTCCTCTGTGCTGTGCCCAGGGTGGCTGCAGGCAGTGCCCTCAGCCCTGCTGGGCTGGGAGAAGAGCTGCTCATCAAGAGAAATGGGTGTTTAAAGCTCTTCCTGGTTACCAGGATTGTCCTCTATGGCAGGATCCCAGTCCAGCTCAGCAGCACAGACACAGCACAAGGACTTTAATGAGCCTCTAGTGGATTTGGTGCTGTTTACATCAGACTCAATCCCTCAGAGAGTGTATTCAAAAAACTTGTCAAGAACTGAAACTCAGACTTGAACTTCCAAATATCTTAAAATTTTAATAGGTCCCACTGAGGGAAAGGACTGAGAAAGTCTCCCCACGTTCCAGTTAGAGCAGAATAATGAAGGCACTGATGACAGGTGGGGACAAACAAGGGAAAGGTGTCTGTGATGCTGAGCAAACCTGGATGTGTCTCAGCAATGCCAAGGGCCAAGGGCTGAGCCCCAGCCCCTGGCAAGGCAGATCCTGTCCCTCCCTCCTTGCTCAGGGCTCTTCCCGGGGCACTGGGCTCTGGGGATGTGCAATGCCAAGGGCAGCACCATGGGGCGGCCCCTGCCAGGCTGCTGAGCAGGGACAAGGAGGCAATGAGGCCCCAGCACAGCAAGGCTCACTTGTCCCCTGCTGGCCAAGGGCCCAGGGCCAGCAGCCATGGCCAAAGTGCTGCAGCACTTGGCTCTGGCAGGGCCTTTCAGCTGCTGCCCATCCCTGTGCCCTCTGCAGCCCAGGCTGTCCTACGGTGTCCATGCCCTGCCCCTCTGTCCCTGCAGGCTGTCCTCATCCCCCGGCTGCCCCACCTGGCTGGCCCCTTCCTTTGCTGACAGCTCTGCGTCCTGCCTGCCTCTGCCTGCACACACAAAGCCTTGGACTGCTCCAGACTCTTTCTGGATGCCAGGTTTCACTACAGCCCTGCCCTGCGAGTGAAATTTCTTTAACCTTGGGTCCAGTCTGGACCATCCCATCTGCTCTTGGCATCAATTCTTTCTTTTTTTCTCAGGCTGTTTTCAACTATGTCCAAAGGATCCCCTATCTATGAAACCCCCCTTCAATCCCTCCCTGGGGTCTCTTCTGTCCTCAGTCTCCACTCCACTGAACACAGAACGTTTTTTGTCCTAATACAGATGTCATGTTCTTGCAGCCTCCAAACCCAAACTTGGGAGATTCACAGAATTCTTAGAATTCACAAAACTCACAGAATGAGTGGGTTGGAAGACACCTTCAGGAACATCAAGTCTAACCCATGCCCTAACACCTCACCTTGACCATGGCCACAAGTGCCACATACAGTGGTTTTTTTAACACATCCAGGGTGGCGACTCCACCACCTCCCTGGGCAGACCATTCCAGTACTTCATCACTCTTTCCATGAAAAATTTTAGTCAGTATATAAGGTTTGGGGGAATTAAACATTTGACCGGGATACCTAATTCCCCAACTGGTCAAGCCATAGTAGAAAGAGCTAATGGAACAGTAAAACAATACCTAAAGAAATTTAGGGAGGTAAAAGAACCACAAGAAAAACTATTAAGATGTCTTTTTGTATTGAATTATTTGTGTGTATTTGGGGAGAATAAGGTCCCAGCGGCGATAAGACACTATTCGCCCCCAGTGGAGGAAACAAAGGAGCACATCTGGGTGCTCTATCAAGATCCAAAAACGGGGGCCTGGGGTGGGCCAGCAGAAGTTTTATACTGGGGACAAGGTTATCTTTGTGTGTCTACGCCAACAGGGCCACTATGGGTTCCGGCCAGGTGGACTAAAGCAGCTGTGAAGGAAGTTGCGGATGTCGCCCGAACGGTCAGCTGATCCAAAGACGGACCTCCTGCACGACCATCTGGCCCTTGACCCGCTTCTCCAAACATTACAAGGTGTTGTTGGCAGACCACTTAGCTGGAACTGGGAAAGGGCAGAAGACGTGATTCACCTTACTAGACTGTTAAAGGAAGAGGTGGCCAGTCAGATTGGACTGGCATCATGGAACTGTTTGGATTGTGGGGCTGGTGATGAGGTGATAGTACTGTACAGGTGTGGAGGATGTGGTGAAAAAGTGTTGGATCGTCAATTGGCCCTGCACTACCCCCTCTGCCTATCCTGCCGGTGGCGGGAACAGCGCAAATCTTGGCGGTGAGATGCTCAAAATTTAACCCAATCAGGGTCATTGCGAGAGGCACGCCAGCTTTTTGAGAATCGAGAAGAATGGGGACGGTTGGTAGCTAAGTGGGAAGTTATACAATGTACTAAGTATATAGCTTGTTGCTTGCAAACGAGAATTTTTGCAATAGTATGTGAAAAGAAAAGTGGCTTTTGTAAGGGCTTGTCAGGCCAAGACCTAGAACAGCTTGCACGGAGAGCACCCGGACAGGTTGAGGCATTGGCGGTGCGTGGCTCCTTGAAAGCTTTAGATAAGCTTAATCAAAAACTAAGCAAGTTAGGAATTACAACCTAAAAATGATAAATATTGGATTAGTGTTCTGTGACTGCAAGTTGCCTGTTACCCTTGGGTTCCTGCTCGACCCAAAGAAAACGTGTGGGTAACCCTGGCCAATAAAACAGGCCAGGAGGCCATATGTTTGTCCCTCTCTTCTCCAGGCAACTCTTTTTCCACCTGTTTGGTAGGGGTACCTGTAGAACCCCCATGCCTGCAGCAGGTTTTTAGTTGTCAATCTAATAACTCAAGGGCTTATGCGGACCAATGGGACAGTACGATCCCATACTTCCCATTAGCATCAATGGAGCCCCAGGAACTAGAGCTGTTGGCATCGGTAGCAGCAGACTGGTGCATCTTCTTTAACTGGTCAAGTGTCCAAAGACGGAAGATAGGCACCAACCATAGTGTCATTGTTAACTCCAGTCTGCCGGTTTATAGAAACTCCTCAGCATGGTGCAATTATACGAGCAATATCATTTCTCGCTCTTCAAATAATCCCATACAGTTGCCAACTGGAATCTTTTTAATATGTGGAGATAGAGCCTGGCCTAACATCCCTTCCCGATTAGTGGGTGGGCCCTGTACATTAGGTTGGCTTACAGTGCTTACTCCTAACAACTCCATGATATTACAGGCACATAAACAGCACTATCGTGCCAAAAGATTCGCGCATGCCTTTGATGCCAAATGTGATGACCGAGCCAAATTCTGGTCCCCAGAACAAATTATGGCAGCATCATTTTTAGCTCTGGGACTAGCAAGCGCAGGAGCATTAGACCTTTTAAATAAACTAGGCTGCTGGCTCGCAAAACAAACTAACGCCACGACGACTGCTATATCAGAACTTTTATTAGATACTGATTCAATACGCCACGCTACGCTACAGAACAGAGCTGCAATAGATTTTTTGCTATTACCTCAAGGACATGGATGTGAAGAATTCGAGGGGATGTGTTGCATGAACCTTTCTGATCACTCAAAATCAATTCACGCACAGTTGGCTAAGCTACAAACACTTACTAGTCATTTGCAGCAGAATACCGGACCAGGTCTGACAGACTGGCTGTGATCTTTAGGACTAGGCCCTTGGGTAACATCTTTATTACAACAATTAATTTGATTGGCGTTGTTGTTTTAGTTATTTTGATTTTTGTGCCCTGTATTTTAAACTGTATACGCCAAGCCATTCAACTATTGGTCAACAAGGCCACTACCAGTGCCTTTATTTATAACTCCCTTAATAAAGACGGGGGAATTGTGGAAGAATGGCTTAGAGAGAAAGACCATATTCCCATGCAAGAACTAGCTGACGGGAAAATACTGGGCTTTGGGAAAATACGGACAGTAGATATTTTGAAGGACAGCATTTTCTTGAGCAACAGATATGCAATCATTTTTGCAATAACAGGATACTGCAGTTAAGATAGCATGCAGAACCTCCACAGCTAAAAGATCACAAGAAGGAGGAACTGGGTGGGACTGACCTTTGCTGTGGTAGCCAATGATGAGCTTGCTTTTGCTCTATGTATGAGCTTAATTATTGATGATATAAATGTAAACAAAAGCATTCAATAAAGTGAGGCTTGCTGATCATTCACATTGAGTGCTGCATTTCTCCCGCCAACTCCGACAGACAACAGTGGCAAATTGACTTTCCAGAACTCCCCAGAAAAGGGGGGTAGGGATATTTGCTGGTGTTTACAGATTCCTTTTCAGGGTGCCCAGAGGCTTTATCCACCAGAACTGCCAAAGCCTGGGAGGTAACCAGGGTATTGTTACAAGAGATAAGAGCACACTTCAGAGTTCCAGCCACGGTATCTTCAGATAGAGGGCCACATTTGATTTCAAAAATAGTGCACCTAATCAGTCGTCACCTGGGCATAGACTGGGAGATCCATACCCCATATGGTCCACAGTCAAGTGGCCAAGTAGAGAAAATGAATCATTAAATTAAGCAGCAAATTGTGAGGCTAGGACAAGAAGCTAATTTACCCTGGCCTCAAGCTCTCCCACTGGCATTGATGTGGATCTGAACCAAGCCAGGAGACAAAGAAAAACTAAGTTCCTTTGAAATGCTTTATGGGAGACCATATGGAGTGCAAAAGGGATTGTCCACTGAAGTGGGGGAAGAAAGGATGATTGCCTGTATGGTAGCCTTAAGTAAGAAACTCAGAGAAATTGAGAAACATGTGGCTGGAACTCGGAGCAGAGGGACAGACAGAGCAGTGCAGGACACACAGCCTGGAGATGATGTGTATGTTAATTCTCTTACAGAGAGAACTCTGGAGCCACAGTGGGAGGGTCCATACCAGGTGCTCCTTACTGGAGGATGTTAAAGTGGAGAGCAGCACTGACTTCCTTAGTGGCAATACATGGAGATGCAATGAGGGATACACGCCGAGAAGAGCGAGCTGTGGAGATAAACTGGAAAAAGGGAAAGGTATCAATATTATTAAATAAAGAATTTACTAATTTTCTAGAAAAGAGGGGACTGAGACAGAGAAATTCAGAATTAGGAATTGAGAATCAAGAAATGCTTTGAGTAAAAGGGGGCTGACAAAAGCAAATGGAATTCCTAAACATTTACTGTGCTTACAAGAAGAGGAGGAGAGCAAAGTTACAAGATGAGATAAAGAGCTAGAATGCACAAACCAGATGCAAGGACCACAGGACAAAGGGGTTTTTCAGAGCCCTGAAGCAGGAAAACTGGTATCAAAGTCCAGAAGATGACCAAAGGACTAAAAAGAGCATGCACAAGCAGACAAGGCGAAAAGTTCAACGGAGAGGAAGACTGTTTACTTCATCCCAAAGACCCCCAGAAAACCACCAGAGTGACCAACAAGGAGCAGTGCTCAGTCACAAAGAGGTGTGGAGCTAATTTTAATACAAAGCTGGGACAAACAGGGTTAGGAAATGAACATGTGTTAGGTGAATGGTGTAGTCCTGGTTTGTAGAGAATAAAAAGAGAGGCACTGTTGGATCCCAGAAACCTGGGGTTTTTGAGGTTTCTGTGCTGGCAGGCACTGACCCACTGGAGAGCACTGCTTTTGACCTGAGGCCTTCCTTGGAGACGGCTTCTAGATAGGAGTGATGAAGTTCAAATGACGAGTGTGTAGTGAAATAGAAGTGTGTGCTTTCCCATGGTGATGGGTTTTAAATTGGAGGGTTTTATAATACAGCAATAGGTATGAGACAAAATGGAGGATCTTTGGTGTTGTCTCTTCCAGTTTTCACCTTCCTTCTTCCTCCTCCTTCTTCATGGGTTTCAGGTAGCAGTTTCTGGTTGGTCAGTCAGTGTCACCCTAAGGGACATGGGAATTTAGTTATTGGGTTAAAAGCATCAATGATACAGGTGTTAATTCTCTATTGGACTCTTTAGCTCTAAAAGACCTTGTAGCTACATGTGTCTTCCTTTCCTACAGGAAAAAAGCAACTTTCACCTCCAGGCACCCATGGCCAAAATTTGGGAATCTACCTCCAGAATTCCCTATCTCCAAGAACAGCTCCCAGACAAAAGCTGCCAGGACTGACAGGTCTGGCTGGCCTTGGCTTCCTGAGGGCTGGCTCTCATCTGTCTTTTGAAACACTGGGCCTCCATTTTTTCTTTCCTAATGAAAAGAACTCTTCTTCCATTCAGGTACAACCAAAATTGAGATTCAATCTCTAAAAATCCCTGTGTCCAAGGATTTCCCCCAGATGAAAGGTGCCAGGAGAGACAGGTCTGGCTGGCTTGGCCTAAGGGTGGCCACCTCTCATCTTCTTCCAAAGCACTTGGGCTTCGCACTTTTCTTTCCTATGGATGAAAACATCCATCTCGACCACACGCCCCTGGCCAAAATTGGGATTCCAGCTCCAAAACTCCGTACATTCAAGGATTGCTCCCAAGTGAAAGCTGCCAGAACAGAGAAGTCTGGCTGCCCTTGGTCTCTGATGGCTGCCTTTCATCTGCTCCTGAAACACTGGTGTTCTGTGCTTTCCTTCCTACAGAAAAGAACTGTCCTTGTCCTCCAGATTTCCATGTCTGAAATTGGTATTCCACCTCTAAAATTCAGTATATCTAGGAATTACTCCCAGACAGAATCTGCAAATAGCAACAGGTCTGGCTGTCCTTGGCCTCTGGTGACTGCCCCACATCTGCCCCTGCAACACAGGGGGTCAGCTGTTTCCTTCCTATGGAGATGGTGGTGACACCTTTGGGACCCCGTGGCACCAAGGACATCACTGTGGCACTGCTGGGCTGCATGGTGCCAAGGGGCCGGTGTGAAGCAGCAGGGCTCTGTGGAACCAAGAGGCCATTGTTGCATTACAGGGCCTCGTGCAGCCAAAGGGGAACTGTGATCCTGCAGGGCACCGTGGATCCATGGAGAACATTGTGGCATTGCAAGGCCCCATGGAATCATGGAGACAATTGTGACACTGTGGGGTCCCATGGAACCAAGGGGACATGGAACAGCTCTGGCTGGCCTTGGCCTCCTGGGTCCACCTGGCAGGTCTGGCTGATCCTGGCATGTTGAGAGCTGCATCTCATCAGCCCCTGGAACACTGGGGCTCTGGGCTTTCCTTTTGATGTGAAAGAACCATCCACCTTTCCAGGTGCGCAAGGATAGAATTGGCACTGCCCATAAAAAGTTCTCCGTAGACAAGGGCTGCTCCCAGCCAAAATCTGCCAGGACAGACAACTCTGGCTGGCCTTGGCCTCCTGAGGGCTGTCTCTCATCTACCACCACACACTGGGACTCAGTGCTTTCCTTCCAGTGGGAAAGAACTGCCCTCCTTACCAAGCTGCCAATGTCCAAAACTGGGATTCCACCTCCAAAATTGCATCTGTCCAAGAACTGGGTCCAGACAAAAGTAGCCAGGACAGACAGGTTCTCTGGTGATTTCCTTAGAGCACAATGTTTTCATTTGCCAACACCTTGGAGAGGGCCCAGAGACCACCAGGCAGCAACTGACAGAACAAGAGGACACAGCCTCAAATTGTGTCTAGGGAAAATTTGGCTGGATACTAGGAAAAAAGATTTTGACGGAAAGAGTGATAAAAGTACTGGAATGATCTGCCCAGTGAGGTGGTGGAGTCACCATCCATGGATGTGTTAAAACCAAGACTGGATGTGGCAATTTGGGCCATGGTCAAGTTGAGGTGTTAGGGCATGGGTTGGATTTGCTGTTCTTGAAGGTCTCTTCCAAACTAGTCAATCTGTGAAATCGCTGAATTCTGTGAATTCTGTGAATCTCAGAAGTTTGGGTTTGGAGGCTGCAAGAACATGACCTCTGTATAAGGACAAAACAGCTCTGTGTTCAGTGGAGTGGAGATTGGGGACAGAAGAAGAGAGCCCAGGGAGTGATTCAAGGGAGGTTTCATAGATGGAGGATCCTTTAGACATAGCTGAAAACAGGCTGAGAAAAAAAGAAAGAATTGATGCCAAGAGCAGATGGGATGGTCCAGACTGGACCCAAGGTTAAAGAAATTTCACTCGCAGGGCAGGGCTGTGTGCAGCACATCCCCCAGAAGGAGTCTGGAGCAGCCCAAGGCTTTGTGTGTGCAGGCAGAGGCAGGCAGGACGCAGAGCTGTCAGCAAAGGAAGGGGCCAGCCAGGTGGGGCAGCCGGGGGATGAGGACAGCCTGCAGGGACAGAGGGGCAGGGCATGGACACCGTAGGACAGCCTGGGCTGCAGAGGGCACAGGGATGGGCAGCAGCTGAAAGGCCCTGCCAGAGCCAAGTGCTGCAGCACTTTGGCCATGGCTGCTGGCCCTGGGCCCTTGGCCAGCAGGGGACAAGTGAGCCTTGCTGTGCTGGGGCCTCATTGCCTCCTTGTCCCTGCTCAGCAGCCTGGCAGGGGCCGCCCCATGGTGCTGCCCTTGGCATTGCACATCCCCAGAGCCCAGTGCCCCGGGAAGAGCCCTGAGCAAGGAGGGAGGGACAGGATCTGCCTTGCCAGGGGCTGGGGCTCAGCCCTTGGCCCTTGGCATTGCTGAGACACATCCAGGTTTGCTCAGCATCAGGGACACCTTTCCCTTTTTTCCCCTCCTGTAATTGCTGCCTCCAGTGTACTGCTCTACCTGGTACCTGGGACACTTACTCAGTTGTGTCCCTCAGTGGAATCCATTAAAACTTCAGGTAAGTTTAGAGTTCTCTTTTAGTTTTGAGTTCTTGAGAAGTTCTTTGAACACTCTCTGAGGGACTGCGTCCGATGTAAACAGCACCCAGTCCCCAAGAGGGTCATTAATGTCCTTGTGCTGTGTCTCTGCAGCTGAGATGGGTTGAGCTCCTGGCACAGAGGCAGCTAACAAGGCAAACCAAGAAAAGCTTGAAAAAGACATTTCTGCTGAGGAGCAGCTCCTGTCCCAGCCCAGCAGGGCTGAGGGCACTGCCTGCAGGCACTGAGGGGACAGGAGCCAGGCACAGACAGGATAAAGGCAATCAGGACTGGGAAGACATTGAGCTGAGACTTCACTTGGGGAAACATCTTCACAGGCCTGGACATGGTGAGTCTGTGGGTGCAGGGCAATGTCCCCTGTGCTCCTGGAGGGATCTCCTGCAGCCAGCACAGCCCACAGCCTGGGGGATGTGTCAGGAGGACTCTGCCAGTGCTGCTGCCAGGGACACCTGCAGGGGCTGAAGCTGGGGCTGCAGCCAGGGCTGTCCTGCAGAGCAGCTCCTGCAGCCCTCAGGGCTCTTGGCCAGCCCAGGGCATGTGCCACCTGCCAGGGACAGCTCTCAGCCTGCCTGGCAGCTCCCCATGGACTGTGGGCAGAAGTTGGAGGTGGAAGGAGCCACCCCCATCAGGGCAGATTCCTCCTGCTCTGGAGATGCTGCTGCATGGCCAGGGCTGCTCTCAGCTCTCTCCTCAAGGCAAGGCAAAGGGGCTGTCAGGTGTGTCTGTGTCCCTGAGACTCCTGCACTGTCCCACGGGGCATCAGCAGATGTGCCTCAGCTCTGCCTCACAAAGTGCCTCCTCCTCAGCCTGCTCTGCCTACAGACAGCAGCAGCAGCACCTTGGCTTGCAGCATCTCAGTTTGTCTGAGCTGCCCTTCAGGCCCTGCTGCCAGGGAGATGCCCCTGGGCAGTGCCCTGTGCTGGGAGGGGTCTGCAGGGCAGAGCTGAGCCCCCAGGGCTGGGCTGGGCTCTGGCAGCACTGGCAGGGACAAGCCTTGGATAAAGAGAAACAGCTCCCAGTGGGCACAACTCCAGGCAGCAGAGAGCCAGACCAGCTCTGGATACACCTCACTGTCCATTGGAACAGACAAAAAAAATAAGTTTTTGGAAATTTATTTTGGAATTGGACCTTTCAAAAGGACTAATTCATTTTTCAAGCACTCTTTAAGTGCAAAAACCCTGAAATAAAATGAGGTTCAATGAAAAAATGCCACCTCTGTGGGACCAGCAGTTCTGAGTTCCCTGGGGCACAGGGAGCCCTGTTTTTCCTCTGGGCTCACCACTGTTCAGGCTGAGTGCAATGCTGAATATGAGGCAGGAACTCAGCAGGAGCAGATACCCAAACTCAAAAAGTTTAGCAGAGATCTCCCACAGGAAAGCAAGTATTTTGAAGGGATTCTTACAAAAATGGCTTAAAACTGAGCCAAGAAACTTGGTCTCAATTTGTCAATGTTTTCTTTCAACAGCCCAAAATGCCCAGAGTGCAGAAATTTCCAACAGCAGCTCCATCAGGCACTTCCTCCTGCTGGCATTGGCAGACACGCGGCAGCTGCAGCTCCTGCACTTCTGCCTCTTCCTGGGCATCTCCCTGGCTGCCCTCCTGGCCAACGGCCTCATCATCAGCGCCGTAGCCTGCGGCCACCACCTGCACACCCCCATGTTCTTCTTCCTGCTCAACCTGGCCCTCACTGACCTGGGCTCCATCTGCACCACTGTCCCCAAAGCCATGCACAATTCCCTCTGGGACACCAACAACATCTCCTACTCTGCATGTGCTGCTCAGCTGTTTCTCTTTTTCTTCTTTCTTGGAACAGAGTTGTCCCTCCTGACCATCATGTGCTACGACCGCTACGTGTCCATCTGCAAACCCCTGCACTACGGGACCCTCCTGGGCAGCAGAGCTTGTGCCCACATGGCAGCAGCTGCCTGGGCCAGTGCCTTTCTCAATGCTCTGCTGCACACAGCCAATACATTTTCCCTGCCCCTGTGCCATGGCAATGCCCTGGGCCAGTTCTTCTGTGAAATCCCACAGATCCTCAAACTCTCCTGCTCCAAATCCTACCTCAGGGAACTTGGGCTCATTGCTGTTAGTGCCTGTTTATCACTGTGTTGTTTTGTGTTCATTGTTTTCTCCTATGTGCAGATCTTCAGGGCTGTGCTGAGGATTGCCTCTGAACAGGGAAGGCACAAAACCTTTTCCACCTGCCTCCCTCACCTGGCTGTGCTCTCCCTGTTCTTCAGTACTGGCACGTTTGCCTACCTGAAACCTGCTTCCATCTCCTCCCCATCCCTGGATCTGGCCCTGTCAGTTCTGTACTCAGTGGTGCCTCCAGCCCTGAATCCCCTCATCTACAGCCTGAGGAACCAGGAGCTCAAGGCTGCAGTGTGGAGATTGCTGACTCAAGTATTACAAAAACATTAATCTGCTGGCCTAATCCCATCTAATAAAAGCAATTTTTGATAGTTCTTGTTGGTTTGGTTGTGCATTTTTGTTCCTTTCTTTCTGTATTTTTTAACATAGTATACAAAGACAAGCCTTTGTTTGTTCCATTTCTCATTTTGTTTCTCTCCACATTCACTGTGTCCACAGAGGGTTTCAGTAAGTAGCTGTGATCTAAGGGTCTTTAATGAACTAAAGGATCTCTCTCCCAGCACATTTTTTTCCAGAGATCCCCCTTTTGTTCCCTTCCCTGGAGCTGCAGCAGCAAGGTCTGTGTGCAGAGCTGGGGCAGATCAGTGCTGGCACAGCAGCTGTGCCCAGCAGCAGCAGCAGCAGCACTTGGTGTTGCCAGTGCTGCTCCCGTGCCACTGCCCCGCTGCCCTCCTGCCCCTGGTGTTGCTGCAGGGCCTGAGTGCTCTCGGGGCCGGGCACAGCCCTGGGGGTGGCAGTGCCAGGGCTGCAGCAGGGACAGGCCATGGGCACTGCTGGGGCAGCGCTGACACCTCAGGGCAGGGCCTGGGGGCTGGAGGCTCCTTGCCCAGGCTCTCTCCAGAACACCTGGCCAGGCCAACGCTGAGCACAGAAAAGCCCCGGGAGCAGCCCCAGGCTGGCCGTGGGCAGGCTGGGCCCAAACAGCATGGCTGGTGCTCTGCAAGGTCCCTGCAAGGGGAGAGCCTGGCAAGGAGCAGCAGAGCAGGGGCTGATCCATCCCCAGTGCGCTGGACACCCCAGGGCAGCGTCCCAGAGCGTCCTCGTGCACCTGCCAACAACATCCCCCCTCTGCAGCCCTGGCCTCTCCCCCAGCTCACACAGGTGCCCCATCCTTGCAGGCACACACACGGCAGCACTGCCTCAGGAGCCCCTGTTTGCATTGCACAGAGCAGGCGTCAGCACCGCCATGGTGCTGCTGTGGGCACAGGGACCTGAGGGAGCACAAATGCCATCAGCCCCTGGGGCCAGCAAGGGCTGCGGGACCAGAGGGAAACCACTCAGGTTTGTCGTGGCCTCTGAAGTCAGACAGAAAGTTTGTTCCCATGAGCTTTGACTTTCCTCTCCCGCTGCAGGCATTGCTGATCCGAGCTAGGGCTGCTTGGGAGCCACCCCCACACTGCCATGAGCATTTCTTTGGCTTCACCTTTGCTCTTCTTCTTCTTTCCTTATCCAGATTTCTTCCTCCTGCCCACCACATGCCCTCCCATGCAAACAGCCCGTCCCTGTTTACCCTTTCCTGACTCTCCCCACTCCCCATTTCAGTTCCTCAGCTGGCACATTGGGAACGTCCCTTGGGGAGCAGGATCATCCTCCAAGTGCTTCAGGAATTGTCTGCAGGGTCCTGCAGTGCCTGGTGCTGCTCTTTCCAGAGGCACCCCAGGCCAGGGGGGCACATCTGGGCTGGTGTGTCTGGCTGTGGGGCTCCCTGTTGTGGGCAATGAGGAGGGGCTGGAGAGGCTCTGCAGGACTGACAGGATGGGCTTTGGGGGCTATGAGGAGAAGTTGAGGGACCTGAGCTGCTGCACCTTCTGAGGAGGAGGCCCAGGGCACATCCTGCAAGTGCTGCAGGTGTGGTTTCAGAGCATCACAGAATGAGGAAGGCTGGAAAAGGCCTTGGAGATCATCAAGTCCAACCTGTGCCCTTGCACTGTCTTGTCTCTTCTGAGTCTCCCTGTCTCCAGGATAAACAACCCCATCTCCCTGGGTTGCTCCTAACAGGATTTGTGTTCCAGACTCATCACCAGCCTTGTTGTCCTTCTCTGGACATAGTCCAGCCCCTCCATGTCCTTCCTGGGGAAGGGGATATGGGGAATCCAGACCTGGACACAGTACCTGAGGTGCTGCCCAGCCATTGCCAAGGGGAAGAATCACTGCCAGGATCCTGCTGGCCATACCTTTCCAGATCCAGGCCAGGTGCCGCTGGCCTTCTTGGCCATCTGGCCACACTGCTGGCTCATGTCCACCCTGCTGTCCATCACTGCCCCCAGGTCCCTTTCTGCCTGGTCCTTCTCCAAACACTGTCCCACAGTCAGTAGCACTGCAGGGGTTGTTGCGGCAACTGTGCAATATCCAGCACTTGGTCTTGTTAAACCTCACCGTGTTGGATAAGGGGCCTGGATCCAGCCTGTCCAGGTCCCTCTGCAAAGCCTTCGTACCCTCCAGCAGATCAACACTCCCATTCTAAGTGGCGTCATCGCCGTCTCATGAAGCCGAAGAATGTCACAACGGACTGCATTATTCCATTATGCTTCCAGTGTCACAATGGATTCTTGGTCCCAAGGGCCACTACAATGTCAAACATTTCCTTTATTCCATGAGTCCCTGAGGAGTCACCCTGGCCCCTTGGTTCCAGGGGGCCCTGCAGTGTCACAATGGCCCCATCATTACACGAGGTCCTGCTCTGTCACAATGCTCTGCATGGTTCCACAAGGCCCTGCAGTGTCACAGTGACCTCTTGGCTCCATGAGGCCTCCGAGTGCCACCATGAATTCCTTGGTTCTGCAGTGTCCAATGGAGCCCTGCTTACACCAGATCCTGCAGTGTCACGAGGGACCCTGGGTTCCAGAGGGGTCCACAATGTCACAGTTGTTCCCTTAGTTCCAAGAGTCCTTGCCATGGAACAATGGTCCCTTGATTCCATTGGGCCCCAGGCTCTCACAAGGCTCTCCTTGGTTCCACAGTGTCACAATGGCCCCTTGGTTCCACAAGGCCCTGCAGTGTCACAGTGGCCTCTGTGGTTCCACGAGGACCCAGACTGTCACCATGGACTCCTTGATTCCATTTATCCCCACAGTGTCACAATGGCCCCTTGGCTCTATGGTGCCATGTCGTACACAGTGTCACTCTGGTCCTCTCCGTTCCACCAGGCCCCGCAGTGTCACAGTGGCCCCTTGCTTCCCCAGGGCCCTGCAGTGTCACAATCATCCCAGAATCACCAGGGCTGGAAAAGACCTTAGAGAGCATCAAGTCCAACCTGTGACCCAACACCACCTTGTCACCCAGACCATGGCACTCAGTGCCACATCCAGTCTTTCCTGAAACTCTTCTAGGAATGGTGATGCACCTACCTCTCTGGACAGCCCATTCCAATGACCTTCCAATCACCAATGCTGTGAAGAATATTTACTAATGTCCAGCCTAAATCTCCCTTAGTGCAGCTTTAAGGCTGCATCATCTTCTCCTGTCTCTGTTCCCTGGGAGAAGATCCTGACCCCCACCTGGCTGCTCCCTCCTTTCAGGGAGTTGTAGAGTGATGAGCTTTCCCTTGAGTCTCCTCTTCTCCAGGATAAATGACCCCAACTCCCTCAACTGCTCCTTACAGGACTTGTGTTCCAGATCCCTCGCCAGCCTTGTCACCCTTCTCTGGGCACACTCCAGCCCCTCCATGTCCTTCCTAAACTGGGGGCCCTAAAAGTGGACACAGCACTTGAGGTTCTCTCCTTGTTTTCCCAGTGTCACAATGCTATCCTTGGTTCCATGGGGCTCTGCTGTGTCACAGTGGCCCCTTGTTTCCATGGGGCACCCCAGTGTCACAAGGGTCTCCTTGGTTCCACAGTGGGACAATGCACCCTGGGTTCCATGAAGCCCTGCAGTGTCACAATGGACATTTGCAGGGCTGGAACCCCTCTGCTCTGCAGCCAGGCTGGGAGAGCTGGAGCTGTTCAGCCTGTGCACAAGAAGGCTCAGGGAGACATTAGAGCCCATTCCAGAACCTAAAGGGGCTTTGAGAGAGCTGGAGAGGGACTCTGGACAAAGGCCTGGAGTGACAGGCCAAGGGGGAACGGCCATGAGGTGAAGGAGTGCAGGTTTAGATGGGATATTGGGAAGAAATCTTCCCAGTGAGGGTGGTGAGGCCCTGGCACAGGTTACCCAGAGAGGCTGCAGACTCCCCACTTCTGGAGGTGTCCAAGGCCAGGTTGGATGGATCAATCTGGTCCAGTGGAACCCCAGTGTCTCAGGTCAGATTAGAGGTGACCACCACAGATCAAGGCCAGGCAGAGAAGTATGTCCTGGCAACTTTGGTCTCAGAGAAACCCTTGCAAACAGGGAATTTTGGAGGAGAAATGCCAATTTTTTCCCTGGTTGTACAAGAGGGACAGCTCTTTCCCATAGGAAGGCAAGCACTGAGCCCCAGTGCTTGAAGGCAGGTGAGAGCCAACCCTCAGGAAGTCAAGGCCAGCCAGGCTTGTTGGTTATGGCAACTTTTGTCTAGGAGCAATCCCTGGATATTGCAAATTTTTGAAGGGGAATCCTGTTTCAGTAATGGGTACCTGGAGGATAAGGACAGTTCTTTTCCATTTGAAGGAAAGGTCAGTGCCTCATTAGAGCAAGGGCACATGAAAAGTGACCCTTGACAAGCCAAGGGCAGTTGGACCAGTCAGGCCAATCCAACCAGACCTGTTCCCTGTTCCCTTGGATCCATGGGGGCCCTGCAGTGTCACAGTGGTTGTGTCACACTGGTCCCTTGTTTCCATGAGGCCTTGTAGTGTCACAGGGTTCTCACTGATACTGCAGGATCCCAATGGCCCCTTGGTTCCATGAGGACTCACAGTGTCACAATGGTCTCCTTGGTTCCATGAGGTCATGAGGAGCCCCTTGAGTCAACGAGGCCTCAAAGTGTCCTCATGGCTCCAGGATTCCATGAGGCCCCTCAATGTTAAATGGACCTTGGGTTCCACAGGTTCCTACACTGTTCCATGAATCCTTAGTTCCATGGGGCCCTGTAGTGTCACAATGGACTCCTTGGTTCCATGGTTCCACGAAGTGACACAATCACTTCTTAGCACGACAAGACCCCATAGTGTCACATTGGTTCCTTGCTTCCATGAGGCCTTGCAGTGTCACAATGGACTCCTTGGTTCCATGAGGCTGCCAAGTTTCACAGTGGCCCCTTGGTTCAGTGAGGCCTGTGATGCCTTAAGATTTTAGCCTTTATATTTTTCAGGTCCTCTACTGAATTTGGGCATTCCTCTGAACTCCACACAAAGTGTTAGTTAAAGGTCTTCACATTTTGGTCAGACTAAACATTTCCTCTGAAAATCAAGAACACACTAGAGCCTCAGACTCTGAAAAGTAAAAACAAAAAGGAATTGTGGGGGGGAGCAAACTGGGGGAATATAGCTTTGTAAAGACTAAAACCCCAATGTCATGAACTCTTGATTAAGGTGTCAGTTTACTTTTGAATATCAAGTGTTAATAAGCTCTTAATTAAAGTGTTAGCTTGCTATTGGATATTAAGTTGTAAAATGCTAAATCTTACCTTTTGTTGTCATTGTTAAGTGTTAATATCCCTTGGTAAGTTCAGACGTGTTCTGCTGATCCTGTATTTGTATCCCTTCCCATCACCTGCTCTGTACCTGTGCCCCATTCCATCCGGCATCAGTTCACTGCTCCCAAGAGACTGCGCGCCCAAGGCTATATGCAAATTAGAGACATCCAGCATCCTGCAGAACAAAAGACCCCCAAAGACAATGAGCTGGTGTAAAACTAAAGACTGAAAATAACATTCCTGAGCCAGCAAAACAGTAAAGAACATCAAATCGTCAAGCAGAGCTGGTTTCCACCTTGTCACATAACTTTAACAGCACCCAGCCAGAATAACACCCCTAGACCACCATCCCACAGGTGTCTTCCTAGGGACTCTTGCGAGGACGGAAGCCCCAGCTCTGCCAAGAGACAGAGCTGTGCATTCGCCTCCTCAGCATTGTCCAGCAGGTGCAGCAGAGGTGTGTGTGACCCCTCAGGCTCCCCACCCAGAGCTGACCTTTAAAAAAGACCTTTAAAAAGGAGCTTGTCTCCTGGCCTTTTCTAACAGCTTCATTACTGAAGTTGTAATTGGAGGAATAACCTCTGATATTTCAATGTGTCAAAACTTATATCTGTCTGAAAAACTCATGACCATGTTTCATCTTAGTTGAAGACTCTGGGAGGCTTTGCACTACCCAACAGGCATCACCTATAGTGTCACAATAGACTCCATGGTTCCAGAAGGCCCTTCAATGTCAAAACAGACCATTGATGATTCCATGATATCCCACAGTGTCACAATGGCCACTTGGTTCCGTTGATCCCCACAGTGTCAATAGGGTCCCCTTGGTTCCAAAATGCCCTAAAATGGCACAACGGCCCTTTGGCTTCACAAAACCTCAAATTGTAAAAATGGCCTCCATGGATTCATGAGGCCCTGCTGTGTCACACTGGACCCTCAGCTCCCTGATGCTCCACAGTGTCACAATGCTCTCCTTGGTTCTGCAGTGTAAGAATGTCCCCTTGGTCCCTTGGAGCTCACACTGTCACTCTTGTGCCCTTGGTTCCATGAGGCCCTGCAGTGCCACAATGGTCCTTTAGTTCCACGTGGCCTCCAAGTGTCATCATGGTCTCCATGGTTCCACTGGGCTCTGCAGTGTCACAATGGCCTCCATGGTTCCATGAGGCCCTGAACTGTAACAAAGGTCTCCTTGGTTCCACGGTGTCAGAATGGCCCCTTTGTTCCATGGAGCTCCACACTGTCACTGTGCTCCCCTTGATTCCATCAGGCCCTGCTGTGCTAAAATGGCCCCTTGGTTGAACGGGGCCCTGCAGTGCCACAACAGCCCCTAGGATCCAGCGGGTCCCAAAGAGTCACAATAGTCTCTGTTGTTCCATGATGCTCCACAATGTCACAATGGAACTTTGTTTCCATGAAG
Organism: Cinclus cinclus; assembly: GCF_963662255.1. NCBI lineage: Eukaryota > Metazoa > Chordata > Aves > Passeriformes > Cinclidae > Cinclus > Cinclus cinclus. The sequence goes on from NW_026912143.1 coordinate 191,545, forward strand.
CCCAAGCAGGCACAAGTGACCCCTTGGTTCCATGAGGCCTGGCACAACCAGAATGGCCCCTTTGTTTCATGGGGTTTGGCCCTTTGCATTCATGAAACACATCCAGGTTTGTGCAGCGTTGGAGACACCTTTCCCTTGTTTGTCCCCACCTGTCTTCAGTGTCACCAATATTCTGCTCTAACTGGAACCTAGGGACACTTTCTCAGTTGTGGCCCTCAGTGGGACCCATTACAACTTTAGAAAACTTTGAACTTTAAATCTCATTCTCAGTTCTTGAGAAGTTTTTTGAACACTCTTTCAGGGTGTAATGTCTGATGTAAACAACACCAAAGCCCTGAGAGGGTCATTAAAGTCCTTGTGCTGTGTCTGTTCTGCTGAGATGAGCCAGGCTCCTGGCACAGAAGGAGCCCATGGAAACCAAGAAGAGCTTCAAAATGACATTTCGGCTAAGGAGCAGCTCTTCTTCCAGCCCAGCAGGGCTGAGGGCACTGCCTGCAGCCACCCTGGGCACAGCACAGAGGCACAGAGAGCTTCTATCAGTCAGGGCTGGGAAGATGCTCCCAAGTGCCTGGGGCAGAATCACTCCCAGCCCTGGACTCAGGAAGCCTCTGGCTGCAGGACAATGCAGCTGCAGCTCCTGCAGTGATCTCCTAAAGCTGGAAGATCCCACTGAAAACAAATCTGTAAGTACAACTCAGAGTATGTCCGCTGTAGAGGAGAAGAAGCCAAGAGCTTCAGCTCACTTCCAGGATATTTTCAAGAAGAAGATTTCTATAAAGATGGGGAATTTCCTGAGATTGTTTCCAAATTCCTTCTCCCGTGAAATGGAAAAGATAAAATATTATAAAATTATTAATTTTGTATCTGAGAGACCTGAATTGTAGCCCTGGGTGCTCTGTAAGTCAATGGTAGTTTTCTAAAGAGGTTTCAGCCACTCTGCCCTTGGACAGCACCAGCATCCCCTGTGCTAGACCCATCAGGCTCAGTCTGACCTGTCCTTTCTCCAAGCTGCAAACAGAACCTGCCCCCAGCCAGTGCCCTGAAAACAGGCAGAGTTCTGTAGGGCCAAGGAGAGTGCACAGAATATTGGGGTGTGTGAGTGCTGGCAGAGGGAAACAACTCCAGGAGGAAAATCTCCAGGAAGCAGAGAGAAGTTCAGGGAAGGAGAGAAAACAAAAACCAAAAATGTTGTGGCAGGGAAAGTTTAGAGATCTCCATAGGAAACCCCTCACCCAGTGCAGCCCCTCGGTCTGAAGAAGCCCCCTCCCTCCTGTCCCCCAGCCAAGCCTCTGCCCTCAGGGCTGGGGCTCCAAGGCGTGAAGCCCCTCCTGTGCAGGCAGAGCTGCAGCAGAGCCGTGGGGCAGCTCTGCAGCCCCGGGCCCAGTTCCCTCTCCTCTCATCACTTTGCCCCACAGAAGGTGCTCTGTTATCCCTGCCAGCAGCAGAAATGCTGAGGGTTTCTGACACCTAAAAGAAGTCAGCAAGAAAAATGAACAATACCTTTTAAAAAAATGTAGAAAATGTTGTCAGGTTTTACCATTCCCATTCCTACACAGCAGGAGTGAAGATGATGAGGGGTTCCTGTTCATAGGAAAGGATTTCCACAGAAAATATTGAACAGTAGGTCTGGTCCCTGTCCCCTCCCACCCGTGCAGAGTAGACCTGAGGACCTGAGATGATGTCCTTCCCATCACTGCAGCTGTGGTCTCCACAAAACACACCTCCCACTCAGCCCTGAGGGAGCATTTCCTGAAAGAGAAAGAGTTTTCTATGTGAAAGCAGGAATGTCTTTGATTTTGGAAATGGCTTTGATTTTGTGTTATACAAGTCCCACCTAACTTATCTCTTACTTCTTGTCCTGTAAAAGATTTTCATGCCAAGAGGGGCCAAATGTCCAACAGCAGCTCCATCAGGCACTTCCTCCTGCTGGCATTGGCAGACACGCGGCAGCTGCAGCTCCTGCACTTCTGCCTCTTCCTGGGCATCTCCCTGGCTGCCCTCCTGGCCAACGGCCTCATCATCAGCGCCGTAGCCTGCGGCCACCACCTGCACACCCCCATGTTCTTCTTCCTGCTCAACCTGGCCCTCACTGACCTGGGCTCCATCTGCACCACTGTCCCCAAAGCCATGCACAATTCCCTCTGGCACACCAACAACATCTCCTACTCTGCATGTGCTGCTCAGCTCTTTTTCGTGGTATTCTTCATTTCAGCAGAGCTGTCCCTCCTGACCATCATGAGCTACGACCGCTACGTGTCCATCTGCAAACCCCTGCACTACGGGACCCTCCTGGGCAGCAGAGCTTGTGCCCACATGGCAGCAGCTGCCTGGGCCAGTGCCTTTCTCAATGCTCTGCTGCACACAGCCAATACATTTTCCCTGCCCCTGTGCCATGGCAATGCCCTGGGCCAGTTCTTCTGTGAAATCCCACAGATCCTCAAACTCTCCTGCTCACACTCCTACCTCAGGGAACTTGGGATCATTGTGCTAAGTGCATTTCTGTATTTTAGTTGGTTTTTGTTCATTGTTTTCTCCTATGTGCAGATCTTCAGGGCTGTGCTGAGAATCCCCTCTGAGCAGGGACGGAACAAAGCCTTTTCCACCTGCCTCCCTCACCTGGCCGTGGCCTCTCTTTTCCTCAGCACTGGGTTTTTTGCCTACTTGAAGTCCCCTTCCATTTCCTCCCCAACCCTGGACCTGTCCCTGTCAGTTCTGTACTCAGTGGTGCCTCCAGCCCTGAACCCCTTCATCTACAGCTTGAGGAACCAGGAGCTCAAAGCTGCAGTGTGGAGATTGCTGGCACGAGGATTTCATAAACATTGAACGGGGGGCCAATTTTCACAAATCACTTGTAATAAAAGTAATTTTGAATACTTCTTGTTAGTTTGGTTGTGGAATTTTCTTCCTTTGTTTTTTTATATTGTCCACAAAGGAAATTTGTAGATTGTGCAGGTTATAATTTTGTTTCTCTCCACCTTCACAGTGGCCACAGAGTGTGTCAGTGAGTAGCTGTGCTCTAAGTGTCTCTAATGAACTAAAGGATCTCTCTAGCAGCAAAGTTTCCTCCATAGATGCCCATTTTGTTCCCTTCCCTGGAGCTGAGCAGCAATGTCTGTGTGCAGAGCTGGGGACAGATCAGTGCTGGCACAGCAGCTGTGCCCAGCAGCAGCAGCACTTGGTGTTGCCAGTGCTGCTCCCGTGCCACTGCCCCGCTGCCCTCCTGCCCCTGGTGTTGCTGCAGGGCCTGAGTGCTCTCGGGGCCGGGCACAGCCCTGGGGGTGGCAGTGCCAGGGCTGCAGCAGGGACAGGCCATGGGCACTGCTGGGGCAGCGCTGACACCTCAGGGCAGGGCCTGGGGGCTGGAGGCTCCTTGCCCAGGCTCTCTCCAGAACACCTGGCCAGGCCAACGCTGAGCACAGAAAAGCCCCGGGAGCAGCCCCAGGCTGGCCGTGGGCAGGCTGGGCCCAAACAGCATGGCTGGTGCTCTGCAAGGTCCCTGCAAGGGGAGAGCCTGGCAAGGAGCAGCAGAGCAGGGGCTGATCCATCCCCAGTGCGCTGGACACCCCAGGGCAGCGTCCCAGAGCGTCCTCGTGCACCTGCCAACAACATCCCCCCTCTGCAGCCCTGGCCTCTCCCCCAGCTCACACAGGTGCCCCATCCTTGCAGGCACACACACGGCAGCACTGCCTCAGGAGCCCCTGTTTGCATTGCACAGAGCAGGCGTCAGCACCGCCATGGTGCTGCTGTGGGCAGAGGGACCTGAGGGAGCACAAATGCCATCAGCCCCTGGGGCCAGCAAGGGCTGCGGGACCAGAGGGAAACCACTCAGGTTTGTCGTGGCCTCTGAAGTCAGACAGAAAGTTTGTTCCCATGAGCTTTGACTTTCCTGTCCCACTGCAGACGTTGCTGCTCAGAGCCAGGGCTGCCTGGCAGCCACCCCCACACTGCTCTGAGCATTTCCTTTGCTTCATCTTTGCTTTCTTTACTCTTTCCTGATCCAGATTTCTTCCTGTTGCGCTTCCCTGTAACCTCCCCTGCAAACCACACATCCCTTTCCTCTCTGTCCCCACTCCCCATTTCACTTCCTGAGCTGGCACCATGGGAATGTCCCTTGGGGAGCAGGATCATCCTCCAAGTGCTTCAGGAATTGTCTGAAGGGTCCTGCAGTGCCTGGTGCTGCTCCCTTGCCAGAGGCACCACAGACCAGGGGGGCACATCTGGGCTGGTGTGTCTGGCTGTGGGGCTCCCTGTTGTGGGCAATGAGGAGGGGCTGGAGAGGCTCTGCAGGACTGACAGGATGGGCTTTGGGGGCTGTGAGGAGAAGCTGAGGGACCTGGGCTGCTGCACCTTCTGAGGAGGAGGCCCAGGGCTCATCCTGAACTGCTCAAGGGGTGGTGTCAGAGAATCACAGAACGAGGAAGGCTGGAAAAGGCCTTGGAGATCATCAAGTCCAACCTGTGCCCTGACACTGCCTTGTCTCCCTGAGCTTCCTTTTGTCCAGGATAAACAATCCCAGTTCTCCCAGCCCCTCCTCACAGGACTTGTATTCTAGACCGCTCACCCGCCTTGTTGCTCTTCTCTGGACACACTCCAGCCCCTCCATGTCCTTCCTAAATTGGGGGGCCCAGAACTGGACACAGCACTCAAGGTGCTGTGCAGAGCACAGGGGAAGAATCACTGCCCTGCTCCTGCTGGCCACACCATTCCTGATCCAGGCCCAGGTGCCAATGGCCTTCTTGCCCACCTGGGCACACTGCTGGCTCATGCCCAGCCTGCTGTCCATCACTGCCCCCAGGTCCCTTTCTGCCTGGACCATTTCCAACCACTCTGTCCCCAGCTTGTAGCACTGCAGAGGTTGTTGTGGTCAAAGAGCAGGTCCCCATTCTTGGTCTCGTTAAATGTCACCTTGTTGGATTTGGGCCCTGGATCCAGCCTGTCCAGGTCCCTGTGCAGAGCCCTCCTACTCTCTTGCATATGAACACTGCCAGAAAAACTTGGTGCCACCGCAGTTCTATGAGTCCCTGAAGTCTCACAATTGTCTCCATGATTCCATGAGGCCTCCCAGTGTCACAATGGCCTCTCGGTCTCAAGAGGCACCACAATGTCATACATGTTTCCTTCATTCTAAGAGTCCCTGTTGAGCAGACCTGGCCCCTTGGTTCCATGGGGCACTACAGTGTCACAATGGCCCCATCATTACACGAGGCCCTGCTCTGTCACAATGCTCTGCATGGTTCCACAAGGCCCTGCAGTGTCACAGTGGCCTCTGTGGTTCCACGAGGACCCAGACTGTCACCATGGACTCCTTGATTCCATTTATCCCCACAGTGTCACAATGGCCCCTTGGCTCTATGGTGCCATGTCGTACACAGCGTCACTCTGGTCCTCTCAGTTCCACCAGGCCCCGCAGTGTCACAGTGGCCCCTTGCTTCCCCAGGGCCCTGCAGTGTCACAATCATCCCAGAATCACCAGGGCTGGAAAAGACCTTAGAGAGCATCAAGTCCAACCTGTGACCCATCACCACCTTGTCACCCAGACCATGGCACTCAGTGCCACATCCAGTCTTTCCTGAAACTCTTCTAGGAATGGTGATGCACCTACCTCTCTGGACAGCCCATTCCAATGACCTTCCAATCACCAATGCTGTGAAGAATATTTACTAATGTCCAGCCTAAATCTCCCTTAGTGCAGCTTTAAGGCTGCATCCTCTTCTCATGTCTTTGCTCCCTGGGAGAAGAGCCTGACCCCCACCTGGCTGCTCCCTTCTGTCAGGGATTTGTAGAGAGTGATGAGGTCTCCCTTGAGCCTCTTCTTCTCCAGGATAAACATCCTCATCTCCATCAGCCACTCCTAAGAGGAGCTGTGTTCAAGACCCCTCGCCAGCCTTGTCGCCTTCTCTGGACACACTCCAGCTCCTCCATGTCCTCCCTAAATTGGGGGACCCAGAACTGGACACAGCACTCAGGGTACTGCCTAAGCAATGCCAAACAAAGGGGAAGGATTACTGCCCTGCTCCTGCTGGCCACACCATTCCTGATCCATAGGAATCACTGGAGCTGGATGACAGAAATGGTAGGAAGGCTGTGGGGACAAAGAGTGACTGATTGTCAGCCATGAAGGTTCTTGATTTTCATATCTCTTCAGACTGCACTAGACGGTTCTGGGGGTCAATATTAATTGGACATTGCTGATGTCAACCTAGAAACAGGAAAAGAAAACCTAACAGGACAAAATACTTCTCTCTGCATTGTTGTCAATATAGTATATTCTCTTGGAATACACTTCTGAAACGTATCTAATTAATAACAGAGGATTTGATAACTTCACTTATTCCCACTTATTCACTTATGCTTTTTTCTTCATTTGTTTTGAACAAATGTTTATGAGCTTTTGTCTCTGAGGTTCTGAACTCCATAAAGAAGAGGCTTCTGGAGTAGTAAAATTCTTCAGCAACCTCTAAATCATTGAGGATCCATCCTCATCAGAGCAGTAATGAGCAGAAATGAGCCCAGCTTTGTGGCTGCCCCAGCTTTGGGATGGGCCCTGGGCCTGGAGCAGGAGCAGCTCTGGAGGGCCCCAAGGCCGGGGCTGTTGTGCTGGCCTGGGCAGATGGGATGGCAGGAGGGGCTGCAGAGCTCTCAGGAGCTCAGGGAGAGGGCAGCAGGGCACACAGGGAGCCTCCTTTGGCCTTGGCCAAGCACCTTCCCCCATGGCCGGGGCTCAGTCCTCTCTGGGCTGCACTTGCTCACCCAATGGTGATGGCAGCAGCTCGGGCACTCGCAGTGTGGTCAAACCCACACACGATACAGGGGATGCCAATAGCAGTGCTGTGGGAGCTCCGCTGTCAATGCAGCAGGGTGGCAAGGAAAGGATAGGGGTCCTGGATATCAACCATCCCTCCCTTGGCTTCCTGCACTTCCTGCCTCTCCTCCCATGCTGCGTTCCCGAGGGTGCACTCACTCTCCTTGCTGCTTCCCTGGTGGGTGGTGCCCACGGCATCTCTGCTGGGCTCTCATGGCTGTGTCCAGTGCATGGCTCTGAGCCCCTTCTCTTTCTCCTGGGGAAAATCACGTTCCCATATCTCCAGCCGCTTCTTCTTTTTATAAGAGTCCTCTGTTTACAAGGATCCCCAGCAGGTTTTTCCATTCACAAGGTCCAGACCTCCACAGATCTCAGCTGCTGGCAGCTCTTCCTGGTCACCTTCCCCTGCTGGGGTTCCATCTCCACCGCTGTCCCCATGGTCAGGTTATTGCTGATCACTCATGGCAGTGGAGACAGAAGGGATGACACAAAACTTCATGTTCATGTGACAGTAATTACTAACATTTCAGTTATAAAATTACAGTCAGGATTAATTATATCTGTAAGGCCTCAAGGCCAGCTGTTAGCCACTACACACAGCCACTGAGCAAAGCCACTGACCAGCCCCAATCACCACTCCTCACAGCTCACAGACCACCTCCACTGACCACACCAACAACTGACCACACTGCACTGGCCACCCCATTTACCACACCCACTGACCACCCTCTCACTGCCCAAAGCCACTCACGACCCCCCAGCAACCGACTGACCACACCCAATGACTACCCAAATGATCACACCCCAATGACCACACCAGTGACCACAGCCCACACCACTGACCACCCCCAGAGACCTTCCAACTGCCCACACCCACTGCCCACACACAGTGATCACACCCACTGACCACAGCCCAAAGAACTCCCAGCTGACCATACCCCAGCTAACAACCCCCAACCATAACCACTGATCACACCCACTGACCACACCCATATCCAAAAAACCAATGCCCACACCCCACTGACCACACCCACTGACCACACCCCAATGACCCCTAAACTGACCATACCCCTACTGAACAGCTCCATTGTCCTTAACCAGTGACCACAGCCACTGACCACACCCATATCAAGAAACCAATGTCCACACTCACTGACCACACCCATATCAAGAAACCAATGTCCACACTCACTGACCACACCCCAATAACCACATCCACTGACCACTCCCCCTTGACCAAACCCCACTGGCCACACCCCTTGACCACACCCAAAAGACCTCCCAACTGATGATACACCCAGGGACCACACCCACAACCCACATCCACTCCCCACACCCACTGACCAAACCCCAATGACCAACCCAATGACCACCCCCTCTGACCACTCCACACTGACCATGTCCAATGACCACACCCACTGACCATAACCACTGACCACACCCAGTGAACACACCTATTGCCAAGACACCAATGCCCCCACCCCACTGACCACACTCACTGACCACAGCCCACCAAATTCTGCCACGGACCACCCCCACTACCCACATCTACTGACCACATCCAACTGACCACACCTACCGACCACAACCACAGTCCACACCTACTGACCACAGAAACTGACCACACCCCAATGACCCCCAAACTGACCATACCCCCACTGACCACCTGCACTGACCAGAATCACTGACACCCACACTGACCACACTCACTGACTCCATCCATACCAAAAAAACAGTGCCCATATCCTCATGACCACCGCAACTGGCTGCACCCACTGACCTCCCCCAATGACCACATCCACTGCCCACACAGACTGCACCAAGAGACCACCCCTCACTGACCACATCCCAATGACCACACCCACTGACCACACCGCACTGACCACATCCACCGACCACACCTGTAGCCTTGTGAAGCCATATGTTCAGTGACTGAATTGTCTGTAAAGGCTTCTTCCTTATCAGTCACAATGGACTCCTGAGTTCTGTGAGGAGACACGTTCCCACACTGTCACAATGGCCCCTTGGTTCCATGGGGATCCATAGTGTCTCCATGGTGTCCTTGGATCTGCTGCTGTCCTTGTCACAACTGACCCATGGTTCCATGAGGTTCCGCAGTGTCACCATGGTCACTGTCAGAGGCTGGATGAGATCCATGTACCCAGACACCTCGGGATGAGCTGTCAGTCAGTCCCACAGTGGGCTGGTGCTGACCCAGGCTCTCATTGCCCGAGCCATCCCAAGTCCCACCTGGGGGGAGGCCCACCAAGGGCCAGGGGCTGAAAACACAGAGCAGGAGCTCAGCCCATGGTGCGTACCCTGCCTTCTCCTGGGGTCTGTGTCTCACCCACACTGCAACCCTAGGAGTTGGTAGCCATGTGTGTGTGTCTTTCTAGAGAGCTTCTGTCCTTCGGTCTCTCTCTCTTTCCTCTAATTCTAATGTTCTTTATATGGAACAGTTTGGCTACCTCATCAAATTAAATATTTAGAGGTTTCTAGATTCAAAAGGCAAAGTTAATGAAGTTACTGTTATGATAAGACCTTTATTTTGGCTTGGATGCTATATTAAACCCTTTTCCAAAGTTCCTTGATTTTCTATATTTTGTAAGAAAAATTTTGTGTCATTTTGAGCTCTTGAAAATATCTGGCTGGGCTTTCTCCCGTGCACCAAACTCCAGTAAAGGAACCTTTGGTTACCCCCAGCATTTCATTGCTCTGGGGTGTTACAGCCCTGCAGGCTCACCATGGCCTCTTGTTTCCATGAGGCCCCACAGTGTCACCCTGTGCCTTGGTTCCATGAGCATATGGAGTGTCCCACAGGCTGATGCCATTTGTCCTTGCTGCCCCTGCCATCCCACTGCCCCAGCAACAGCCCCGAGCCACCCGTGAGGGACAGGCCCTGCTGTCCCAGGCCTGGGCTCAGCCTTGGCCTTTCTGCTTCCTCCAGCCAGCCCAGGCCTTGCTCAGCATTGCAGTTCCCTGCTCACAGCCTTTGGCTCCTGCCATCCTGCCCTCAAGGATCTGCTCTCCCCAGGCCCTGGGGAGCCTTGGGCACTCCCTGCCCTCACTCATGGCGGCCACTGATGCTCCAAGGCACTTGCAGTTTTGCTGCTGACTCCTGCAGCAGCTTCTTCAACCTTCTCTCAGTGCCTCAGGCTCCTGCCATCAGCCCCAAATCCCCAAATCTGGGCATCATTAAAATACACAAAGGCCTTGGGAGCTCTTTGTCTTCCTTCCATTGTCTTCAAGTCTCCAGGGCTTGTGCAGCTGCTTGCAGTCACTTTGGAGATCTGTTAAGGAGGGGGATTTCAAAGTGCACCTCATGATTTTTGGTTTTAATCAAGGGCATATTATTTTTATTTTTCAGTTCATAGCAGAGGTGACTGAAACATTTCCCAGGTGATGATGATGCTGAATGTCTCCTTAGGAGTTCTGGGCACAGAGAAGAATGATCCCTTTCAGGGCTGACCCTGTTTCGACAACCTGCTCCTCACCTCCAACATCACCGTGTCTGACATTGCCCACCTGGGACTGATATCCTGAAACATAAAGTAATCCCTCTACATTTATTATATTGAATAAAGTAAATAATTAAATTATAAATATTTTCCTCTATAAAAGGAAATTTTATTAATTTTATAAAATTAGAAATAATTAAATCTAATAAAAATAATTTTTCTAAGAAGTCATAATATTTTTATCACCTAGTTTTTTTTTGTATTTATATTAAAATATATCCATTTTCAGCAACCAGAGATATTACCAGTCACAGATTGTAAGTAACACAATTCCCTTAATTATTGGCTCTTGAGATCTCCCTCCTTATGCTAATTAGTCTTTTTATCAGTCTTTTTGTAAACCTTTTTACAATTTTGTCATTCAAGGCAAATTGAGCCACTCTGGGGTCCATGGAGACCTTTCTGAGTTACATTTGGGATGATTTGGGTCTATGGAAGCAATTCAGAGAGAACTTGAGGGTCTGGAGGACAATTCAGGGAGCAGGGTGGGCACTGGGCAGGGCACTGAGGGATTCTGACGGACACCTCGGCGTCCGGGGGAGCTCTTGGGGGTCCAGGGTGAAAACTTGGAGGTCAGGGAGGGGAATGTGGAGCCCTTCGGGGTCCGGGCGGGCACTTGGGGGCCTCGAACGGGGCTCTCTGGGGCGCGGGGCATCACGGGAGTTGTAGGCGCGGGTAGAATACTGTTCAATGGAGCCGCGGAGCATCACGGGAGTTGAAAGCGCAGCTGCAATGTCTCTCTGTCGGGCGCGGTGCATGACGGGAGATGAAGTCACGCTGCAGTAGCATTCTACGGGAACAGCCGGGCATGATGGGAGCTGTAGTCCCGGAAGTTGCTCGGATGGAGCATTTGGGGTCCGGGAAGGGTCCTGGGGCACGCTTTTGAGTCCGAGCTGTGACTTGAGGTGCTCAGGGTGGAACGTGTACGGTTCGGGAGCATTTGGGGGGAGCTTGGGGAGTTCCAACGGGGCCCTTTAGGGCGCGGTGCACGGCAGGAATTTTAAGCGGGAACCTGTGTTATGAGGTGCTGCGGGGCCGCGGGAGGTGACCGATGAATTCACAAAAGTGATTGTAACGGGAATCTGTGGGGCTGGGAGCATTCAGGGAATCCGGAGCCGCTTTGGGGTGCTTCTGAGAGGATGGAGAGGGGGCACTTCGGGATCCCGGAGAGTGTGGGGGACGCTTATGGGACATGAGGGGAGGGGGGCAGATAGCGGAGTTCTGTGGAGCGCGGGGCATGATGGACGTTGTAGTCCCAGCTCCAATGGGGCTCTATCGGGCCGCGGTGCATGATGGGAGTTAGAGGCCATAAGGAAAGATGGCGCCGTCACCAGGCACCGCCCCCATTCCCTGATCCCCGGCGCTGATTGGCTGCGGACAGTGATGGGCGGGGGCAGGAGCAGCCCATTGAACCCCTCCAGTCCCTCCCAGTACAGCCCAGTTCATCCCTAGCAGAGTTCAATACAACCCCAGCGCCCCTCCAGGCGCTCTCAATACACCTGAGATCATTTGTATTCTCTTCCAGTTCTCCCCAGTGTCATCCATAGTACGCCCCAGTGTCCCCCGTCATCCCCACACTATTCAGAGTGTTCCCAGTTTGTCCCAGTATACCCCAGAATTGTTCAAAGTATTCAAAATTTGCTCCTGTATTGCCCAGTATGAGTCCCGGTACGTCCTGGTATGTCCCAGTGTGTCTCTGTGTACGCCCACACTCTATCCCCGTCCACCCAGATTCCGCCTCAGCATTCCCAGTGTTCCCCAGTGTGTACCAGTCCTCCCCAGGTTTTCCAAGGAAAATTGAAATTCTCATGGTTTCCATTGCACCCAAACCCAGCAATGGGGTCAGTGCAGTGTCCATGGCCACAGCCCCTGGCAGTGCCCAGTGCAGGTTGGGATGATGATCCACCCTCACAGCTGGTCCAGGGCAGCTCTGCAGTGGTTTTGGTGGCACCTTGGGCTGGCACACACCTGAGGAGTGTGTCTGTTTGCAGTGGGGGAAATGAGGAGTTCCATAAGTAGAGTTGAAGCTTTCTTCATGAAGTGCAGCAGACCAGTGGGAAATCAAGGCAGAGCTGTGGTTTGTTAGGAAACCTCTCAAGAACTCCAAGCCAGAATCGAAGTCCAAAGTTTCTTTCACTTTTAATGGGTCCCACTGAGGGACACAACTGAGAAAGTGTGCCCAGGTTGCAGTCAGAGTAGGAAATTGGAGGCAGTGATGACAGGAGGGGACAAAGAGAAGCCAAGTCTTGGTGGCCTGGGGCACAGCAGGGTCTGTGCCACCAAGGGCTGTGAGCAGACACCTTGTCCTGAGCCACTGGGGCCTCCTGGCACAGCCCCAGCAAGGCTGGGCACTGTCAGCCCTTGTCCTGCCCTCAGCATCCCCCCACATGCCAGTGGCCTCAGGGATCTGCTGGGTCCAGTCCCTGGGGAGCCTTGGTCAGGAATGGCCCTGGGGGCTCCTTCATGCTCCCAGGGACTGCAGGTTTTTCCATGGACTTGGGGTTTTGCTTTTGCCTTGGAGTCTCTGAGAGCTTTGTGCAATCATGGCCTCCAATTCTCTGGTTTAATTAGTCTCTTGAGAGCCTTTCTCAGTAACAACACTCAGTGGGGCTCATGGGATCTTTAAGGTACTTCAATTTTTGAGGTGCTTTCCTTTGTCCTTTCATCTCTCAGTCTCTGAGATGTTTTTGGACATTTGCGGCCCCCAGTTCTCTCCTCGAAGGAGTCAAAGAGAATCCTGTTAGGGATGGACCTCAGTGGAACCCATTAAGGCTTTGAGACACTTTGGGTTTTTCTTCTGACTCTCACTCTTGGAAAGATAACTGCAATCTCCTGTCAGGCCCTGAGGTTCAAGGGCTCAGCACCAAATGCACCACGGGGCTCATTGGGATCAAGCAACTCCTGACAAACCACGGCTCTGCCTTGATTTCCCTCTGGTCTGGTGCAGTTCATCAGGAAGGTTTTCAATTCCACTTAGGGAGAAATATTTCAAAGAGCTTTTAAGAAATATCCATTCCTATTTTGAATGAATGGTTTTTAATACTGCTCTGTTTAGAGCAGAGTTGACTGCAGCTCTCTGTGACTGATATTGATCCTGGGTCTCTCCTCAGGAGCTCTGGCCTGCTCAGAGGAGCTGTGACTTGAGGTCTGACCCGGTGTGGATAACCTTGCTCCGTATTCCCCAACTCCATCCTGTCTGTCCTCCCTCATCTGGGACCTGCTTTGCTTGCAGAACTGGCTGCACTCAGACAGAGACTGGATTTTCCTTTAATTTTTTTAGAAGAATCTAGAATTCCTAACTTTCTCCATTAAAAACAGAGTCACTCCTCAGGTGTGTGCCAGCCCAAGGTGCCACAAAGGAGGTTCCCCCTTCCCCAAGGCAGAAACCTGGAAAGAATGTTTGAGACCTTTGAACTCCTTGGTTCCCTGAGGCCTTGCAGTGTCACAAAGGCCCCTTGGTTCCATGAGGTTCATTGGTGTCACCATGGTCTCTCTCCTTGGTTCCAGGAGGTTCATTGGTGTCACCATGGTCTCTCTCCTTGGTTCCAGGAGCCATCACAATGTCACAACGGCCCCCTGGTTCCATGAGGTTCCTGCAGCAGGACTTCCCCTGTGGCACAGCACAGCTCATCTGTTCTGTCCATCAGCTGGGCCATCACTCAGGGCATCTTCCCCCTCTCAGCAATTGCTGAGATAACCCAGGCTGGACATCTGTCCTGTGCTGAGTTATCTCTGGTGCCAGGGAGGTGGAATTCCCAGCTGTCCATGAACATCCTGCCTTGAGAGCAGACTGAAGGGAGGGAGATAAGCCTTGAATTTCTGAGTGACACACACTTCACTTTACAAACTATAAAATATACACAGAACTTTCTCCATACAAAACTCTTCTGCATAGTCCCTGGAAACTGGCAGGGCTTCACTCCCAAGTCTGGATGAATCTTTGTGGTTCCTTTTCTGGAAGCTGAGTGAAAGGGCTCCATGTGCACTCCCTCATCAGTTCAGTGGTAAGTTACATTGACTCCTGATCTCTGCTATTTCTTCACTGGCTGTAATAGAGGTAACTTTATTGTGCACTGGGTTTGTATCTACCTGTACTTCTTTGGTTTATCCTTTGCACTAAGTATTTGATTTAACGTCTCTTGTCTG